>NW_018405739.1:408915-446701 GCF_002113885.1 Mizuhopecten yessoensis
TAAACTCACAATTTTCTTTTAGAATTTAGTTAATTTCATATATACTTTAACAACTGAATAGTTTTAGCTGACCTAATGAAACTGGTGAAAGCTCGCGCGAACCCGATATTACAAATAACACGATTTCCAGCGGTACTATATATGGTTGAGAAGTAATTAATTTCAAAACAAGATAACTGTGCCAATAATTAACACCGGCTAATTGTTTTCACCGGTGCAATTTGTGTATCAGGAACTAAAGGAATGAGATGAACGCCCGGGCGACCCCGATATTACAAATAAAAAGCGTGATTTCAGCTGTAGCCTATGGCTGAAGATTATCTAATATAAAAACACCAAAACGCCTCTAATAATTCTAACATTTTCAGCATTTTGTTAACTAAACAATTATCAAGAGTTGTTATTGGCTAACGATAAAGCTGAGAGCCCGGGAGAACCAAATATTACAAATAACACGCATGATTTCAGCAGTTGATAAGTAACTAATTTCAAAACACCATGACTATGCCAATTTTTAACATACTCTCACATTTTTCAGAATTGTGAAAATTTCATACATATACTTTAACAACTGAATTGGTAGAGCTAATGAAACTGGTTCAGGCCCGAGCAAACCCGTTATTACAAATAGCATGCGTAATTTTTAGCAGTAAGAGAAGTGACTAATTTCAAAACAACATAACTATGCCAAAAATAACGTATTCTCCTAATTTTTCACTGGTGTTATATATATATCAGCTAAACGTTTTTTTCTGGTAAGTTTAAAAGTCTAGCTAATGGTAAGATGAAAGCTCGTGCGCTCCCGATTTTACAAATAACAATTAGTAGCGTATGCTTGAGGAATTTATAATTTCAAAACACTGTCACTCCGCCAATAATTAATATATTCTAACATTTTTTCAGCATTGTGTTAGTTACACACACATCTTAACAAATAAAGAGTTTTTATTGGCTGAAAGGTAAAGATGAAAGCCCGGGCGGTCCCAATGCTGCAAATAACACATGTCGCGTGATATGAGCTTCAGCGTAATGTAACGAAGTATCTAAAGTTAGGTCAGCATAAATCTTTTTATGATGAAGATATTTTCACACTGTCTTTTATGTTTTGTTTCTCATTCATTAAATAACCCGAGTAAAGTACTTAGATTAAATTAACTTTACAGGATAACGCCCGGGCAGTCCTAATATTGTAAATAACAAGTCCTGCAGTGTTGGTTAATTTCAAATTACAATAACTTGGCTAATTATGAACATATTTTGATATTTCTTTAAGTTTTGTATTTTTCGTTTCTAAAGATATGAAAATAAGTTACTTCAGTACAGTTTACTACACAGATGAAAGCCCGGGCGGTGTTTGTATTACAAATAACAACTGTCTGGCTCTACTCCAGCGGTTTGTTGCGATGTTACTAATTTCAAATAACCATAACTCGGTCAAATTTAATGATTTTTTCACCATTTTTTGATCACTACATTCATACTGTTACAAACAATGCAAAAAATACAATCATTATGGTGTATAAGTGGAGACAAACGCCCGGGCGGTCAATATATCACTACCGGGCTGTCCCGGGCTGTCCCGGGCTGTGCCGGGCTGTGCCGGGCTCTACCGGGCTCTACCGGGCTGTACCGGGCTATACCGGGCTGTACCGGGCTGTAATTAGTAGGACCCGTTGATATGTGTGTTTGTTACAAGCGCGGTAGCGACAGAAGTAAGAAATCTGGATTGTTAAAGCTGTAGAAATAATCTGAAGGGACACTAAAGTTTTCCGAAAATGGAGATATTCTTGATTTTTTATATTCATACAATTATATATAATAGCCGATTCTCTTAAAACAAAATTTAAAGCATTAGGTTGACAAAGATCCATTTTGTAAGGATTTAAGCGACACAGTTCGAGAAGCAACAACGACCATGAGCGAAGCGACTAACACCGATCCACAAGAAGCTTCTACTGGTTCCACAAGGCCAAAGGAATGCCTAGATCTCAAAAAGGTCAACATAATACAAAACGCATATAGTGCTCCATGTTTTATGATTAACATAGCCTTTGTATTGCACTGGAAGGCAAAAATAAGGGGGGGGGGTGACTTGGACATTCACTCACTGATTCAGACAGTAACGTTGTTGCACTAACTATCACGACCATCTTGTACACACGAATAAAAATAGTGTTCAGAAAGTGAACATTTATGATACAGTTTTGATAAATCCTCTTAATATTTAGCAAACGTGCATATGTTTTGCCAATAAGGTTTGGTTGGTTGCGAGAAAGATTTGCAGAATTGTACTTTAGGGGAGGTAACTCCGAGGGGCCTTTCGCGTACCGGTTCAACTAGTTGAAAACGACAGTCTCATATTTAAACCGAGTTTGAAACTAAAATGCTGACTGTCGCTAGTTTGCTTTGTTTATTTATAAAACCAAGGTCAATCCACCCATATGATTGAAGTACCTTATATAATTTAGTGGGTGTTAGCCCGAGTTTCCTCTGGCCCTGACATCTTGACATATAGATGTCTGGTGTCTAAGTCTGATGTTCGGGCCAGATGAAACTCCGGCTTAGTGGATGTGTGAAAGAAAGACATATATTACTCTTGATAGATAGTACATGTACAGTATATAGTTATTTATTTTCTGCAACTTTTTTTTTTTTTTTAGCTCTGTCTGCAGTTCGGTACAACTACGTTTAGGGTGAAATATTTCAACCGTGATATGCGAATGGGACCCTAGTTGAATTGAACTATGCATAAATAGATACATTTTTTTCCCATAATCCCTTACACTCATTCGCACGCTCACTGCATTCACATATACTCACTCATCATTTTTTCATAATGTTTTGTTATCATCATCATCATCACTCCAATATCTTTATCATGACAATGACATCATCCTCATCGTTATCATCCTAACATCAGTAAACTCATCATCATACTGATTTCATCGTCATGACACTCCAAACAGACATCATCATCATTATCATCATCCTCATGACATTAAACACTGAAATCATCATTATCATCATCATCATCATCATTTTCAACATCATCATAATCATCCCACTGATATATCCATCATGACACAAAATCATCATCCAATTGCTATAAACATTTTCATTATTATTATTATCATCATCACGACTAAAATCATCCTCATTCTCACAATGATATCGATCATAATCACACTTGTCAGCATCATCAAACTAATATCATCATCATTACTGAAATCAACATCATTCTCACAATAATATCAAAATCACACTGTTGTCATCATCAAACTAATATCATTATCATCATCATCAATATCGTGACTGAAATGAACATTATTCTCATACTACTTATTATATATATATATCATCATCATCAACTGGTATCATTATCTTCATCATATGACATTTAAATCATCCTCATCATTACCCAAACATTTTCATCATGACATTGACATAATCTTCTTCATAGTTATCCTATCCTCATCATACTCTCACTAATTCCATCAACAAGACACTAAAATCATCATCATCATCATCATAATCACACTGATTTCATCATTATCATACTCATGCAATCATCAACCTCTAACTGATATCATCTTCATTGTAAAATAGTAAAATCATTATTCATCGTGATACAAAGTAGTTATCATATTGATGTCATCATCATCATAATAAACAAAAATACCAATTTTATTCACATGTGATTGTTAATTTGCTAAAGCATATCATATCATCTCTCTCACACCTTTCATACTTTCTTTTGAAATACATTCTTAATTTTTTTAAATGTATTCTGATGTTCAGATGTATTATAGAAAGAAGAGGGAAAGGAAAAGAAAGGGAACTTTGATACAGTCAATTACAGAAATATCCTCAGCCATTTCTATTTCAAATCTTGTTGATTCATATAACTATGTGCAGGAGAAAATGAGATACAGTCTTCAGGAATAGTAAACTATGTGCAGGAGAAAATGAGATACAGTCTTCAGGAATAGTAAACTATGTGCAGGAGAAAATGAGATACAGTCTTCAGGAATAGTAAACTATGTGCAGGAGAAAATGAGATACAGTCTTCAGGAATAGTAAACTATGTGCACGAGAAAATGAGATACAGTCTTCAGGAATAGTAAACTATGTGCAGGAGAAAAGTGAGAGGATGGAGATTGGTTACAGAAGAACAATTTATCACATTAACCTGTCGATCGTACAGTAACAGTTGTATTATATCAGCTCAATATACTTAGAGTATTCCTATCTATAACTGTTACCCCTTAATTGGTTTTCTACATATAAATCATGAAATTGAGGGTTTTAAGGGATATTAAGAAGGTTTTGCCACTTTTCCCAGTCTTTTTGGAAGGTATATCTATGTTTTTCATCTTTCCCATTCACAATATATTTCTGTATCTCATAAGTCTCTTTTATACAGTTTATAAGGCCATATACTGATAGAGCTTTTTCTAGGCATCTTACTTTGTAAATATAATATTTTATAATAAGAATAATTTGGTTATCTACCATGTATCGAGTTCTGGTTTGATCATATATCCCAAAGATAAATGTTTCCTTATTAAAAGCAATAGGAATAAACAAAACATCTAATAAAAACTCAAAGTTTGTTAATAAATTCTGAACCTGATTGCACTCCCATAGTGCATGCTCTATTGTTTCAATGTCTGATTTACAAAAAAGTGTATTACTTGGAAATGGTTGAGATCCCCACCGTATAACCATATAAACAATTGCTGGGCATAAAGAGACGAATGTAGTCATGATATTAGAATAGACCCTTGGGTCTGACCGAACCCCGAGGGACCTAGTTTCTTAGTCACAGCTTGGAAACAGTTGAGATCCCCACCCTATAACCATATATACAATTGCTGAGTATAAAGAGATGAATGCACATATGCTTCCAGGATGGCCCCAGGGTCTTCCCCACCCTAGGAGACTTAACCCCTGGGTCATAACTTCAAAATGGTTAAGATCCCCACCCCAAAAATATATAAACAATTGTTGGGCATAAAGACACAAATGCAGTCATGATATTAGAATTGATCCTGGGGTCTGGCCGCAACAGTTTCTGAGTCACAGCTTGGAAACAGTTGAGATCCCCACTCCATAACCACACATAAAATTGCTGGGCATGAAAAATCTAATACAGATATGCTACAAGGATTGACCTTGGGGTCTGGCATATTTCCTTGGATCTCATTTGGAGAATATTTTGCCATGATTGCTTAGATATCCAGGTGAGCGATACAGGCCCTCTGGTCCTCTTGTTTGTAAGTTGTAATGTAAATGTGTCTTTTGTTTATGTTTCAGGTACACTCAGCAAATAGCTGGGAAAAGGTAGAACTGGGAGATGATGACCGTAAGAAGAAATTCCTTAGACTTATGGGAGCAGCAAAGCCTAAGGTATTACCCTACATATAAAGTTACTGTCCACAGATTTGTAATATGCATGAAAAATGACGTAAAAATTCTAGTCCCCATCATGCTTTAATATGATTAGCAATCTAGTACCTCTCACCCCTATACTTTTGCTTTAATCAGTGTTATTTTATTTAACTATCAGTTTTGATATTGTCAGTTTGAAATGATAGATAAAGTTACAGTGTAGACATTAAAAAAACCCAAAAAACTTGTCTACGTATATTTGATGATAGGATGTTCTATTACAGATATTAATGAAATATTACTTTGTAATCTATTTGACAGACCCAGCACCAAGGCAGATTTGTTATTGGAGATCAAGATAAATCTCATGGAAGAACAAGTTAGTACCAAGCTTCTCTTAGATAAATGAGCAAGAGGAATCACACTCAAGTTCTGAGGGAAAGAAGCACCTGGCTACAATATGGCACATACACCTCATCATTTTAATTCTTGTGCCATCGTTCTATTTGGTATAATAATATGTTTATGGCCTAAATGTGGTACAGAAACATGATTCATTGTTTTCTTACGACAAGGGCAATATACAGTGTACCATTACTTTTTCGTGGTAAAAAATCTGCCATATGCAATTAGAATTAATGTCGTATTTCTTGTGTAAGTAGATCAAAGTGTTGTATCTCACAAACAAGCTGTTGATATATAGTCGATAACTGTAACTTTACGTAAAATGATTACAGGGTTTCCTTATGGAAAGTTTGTAGAGGTTTTTAATGTTTTCCTGTTGATTATTATATACATATCATATCAAGAGTGTTACTGAATACACATACAAATAGATAATTAAATGAGTGCTTAGTCTTTCTGAAAAGAATTAAGTATGTTGTCACACTGGTGAAGTATAAATGATTTTAATTGGAAATACCAGTGAGCATATACCAAATGATACAAGTGATTGATGATTTATGCATGTCTCAGTGTTTCTATGGTGTCTGGTTTGGGAAGTGAAGGAGCAAGGTAGTGAGAACACAGGCGAGAGAACGATACTAATGTTGCTTCTTTTTCTCACTTTTTTTCTCTGTCGTATTCTGCCTTCACATTTATGTGCTCACTTCCTCATATTTAGATTGAAGAAGTGAAGGAGCAGAAATTGACATTCTGCCCAAAGCGGACACCATTGGTTACTACAATGCAGAATTCTGAGGGATTATAGACTCACCTTTTTAATGGGATTCAACATATGTTTGAAATCTTCTCTTAAATATTACCAATGTCTGTTGTAATGACTGTATTATATTTTAGTTACAAGTATTAATTTATTTTAATGTAAAGATCTGTATATGCTTACAAAGTCTTTTGTTATTTGAATGTTATTTGAATGTAGTTTTATTCCTGTTCTGTAGTGAATGACACAGATGCCATGACAAGCAATCTAGAGAAGCAGTTCACAGATGGTTTGGAACATAAATTTGCAGCAGGACCAAGAGCTCACATAGGACTTGGATTTCATGGTGGTGATACCAAAGAGAAAGATTCTGCCGAAAAGTGTGAAGATAAAGGAGAGACAAAAGAAGAGGTCAAACCAGTTTCATCTGAAGCAAGAACGGAAGAAAAAGGGAGACAGGACGCGAAAAGTGACATTGCTCCAAAACATAAACTGGAGGAAAGCTCCAACAACACTGATCCAGACAAACCACAAATCAAAATGATGAAATTTGTCAAATCTAGTTCCTGAAAGTCTAAAATTCAAACTTTTACATTTTGATTGTAGCAGCATATGAAACTTACAGCAATTTAACATGCATGTTTATATAATGTTTTCATTTCCACAATGATGTTCATTTGGTTATTCTGATAAGACGTGAACTGTATTTCAGTGTTTTGTTAGTCTTGACAGTAAAATGGTTGTATCTATGGTTTGTTCAAAATATTTCTTACGAAATTGAATCTCAGACATTTGATTATTTCATTTTGTGCTAGTGGTAACGAAATGTTGTAAAATAATATTTCCATTTCCATATACATTTCCTCTGAAAAAACTTATCAACTTAAGATGTTGTTATTAATTACCAGTTGGAACTATTAGATTAGAATGGATTTGAGTTTGAGGATGTTCAGATATTTCTCTCCTACTATTACTGTCTAGCAGGATCAATCCTTTGTGAATTATATTATAAAATAGACAGATTTTCTCCAATGGTTTCCGCTTCATGTTCATTTGTTAAAACAGTTTGTTTAAAAAGTATTAAGAACCAAACAAATCAGACTGATGAGATATAATTTTCTTTATTGCATTTAACATAAATAGAAAGAATGAAATCCATATTCTAAAATTTAAATATGGTATGAAACCCAGCAGTGTAGAAATCATCTCCAACATGAGTTACCTCCCATCCTGGAACATGTATGTAAGTAGCTGTATGCATATATATGTCATATCATTATAAATGTTAAGAACATGTATTTTAGTTTATTACATACTTACTGATAAATACGTTTTTTTTGTATATGCGACACGATACAATTGCTCTAACCCATATCAGCCCTCGCCGTATCACACCTCAAAACCTGTATCAGCCCCCGCCGTATCACACCCCAAAACCCGTATCAGCCCGCAAAACCCATATCACACCTCTTTTGGAATTTTTTTCGTGTTTCAATATTTCAAAAATAAAAATAAATCAAAAGATAGTAGTTTTTATTAGTAAATATGTAATAAACAGAATAAAACATGCCTTTTTCCATATCACACCAAGTATCAACCCGAGATGTATCATTCTCTATATATACTTGTGCTATCACATTGTGCTCTGCTTGGTTTCTTCATGGAATTAACTTGGAAGTAAGTCTTGGATACAATAAAACAGCAATAACTCGGTTTACGTCTGCCGCCATTTTGTTCCTTCAATCACACTTAATTGAAATACAGTGCCAGAAAAATCCGGACTGTAACAAATATCTCCTCATAGACCGTTATTAAAAGAATGGGATATCTCACAGACTAGTATACATACACATAACTATATTACCACTGCAGTAACAGATTATTAATGTTTAAAGTGAAAGATCAGGTTGTGATATAAATGTGCAGACAATAACAATTTCATCAACATGTCAACATTATTAAAATTTTAAACATAAGATAATGGTGTGATATCAAGTTATATTTTGATGATGTTTGTAATCATGATATCTTGTTGTGATATTGAACGTAACAGATTGACCATGTTTCTAACATGAGAAACTGTTTAACGGATGGACAACGTTCTAATCATGATTGCACATATTATCAGTGGTAACAGTTTTGCAATATTTTGGACATAATTGAGTGACATTGACAGTAAAACTTTTGAAAATATATTTTAATCCCATCATCAGATGGTTGGCTGTTCAAATTGCCCTTCGTCTGTGGTTAGCGCTATTTCTCAGAAAGAATTGGAGGGATATAGCTAGAATTTCACGTTTACAAAGGTACCCGATGGTCCCTAGCTATATAGCTCTATTTCTCATAAAGTCCTGTAGCGATCTTTCTTAAATTTCAGGTGAAAGTTACCCATGGTCCTTATACTTATGCATATCAAATTAAACTGTGGATGTGATCAGAAAACCAAGATGACCAACAGGCAGCCATCTTGAATTTTGAGAGTTCAAGTTTGTCAGCACTATTTCTCAGAAAGAACTGGAGAGATCTTTCTCAAACTTCACATGAAGGCTTCCCATTGTCACAAGATATGCAAATTCTGTTTTGGGTTTGATAAAAAGAAAAAACAGGCCACCATCTTGAAATTTCAGAGTTAATGTTTGTTAGCCCTATTTATCAGGAAGTACTTGATATGATTTGTTATCGCTTTTTCACAGAAAATACCGGAGGGATCTTTCTCAAATTTGATATATATATTCCCCCTTTGAGACTCGAGTTCGCTCGAGGGTTACACTCTTTGCCGACGACACAATAGTATAACTTACCATAGCTTAAGATACAGACGGTGACCACTTACAAGAAGATCTCAATAAACTGGCAATTTTGGAAAAAAATGGAAAATGGCCTTTCACCCCGATAAAAACACAAACCTATAGCGAAAGAGTACACACTGCATGGCCACACTCTTGACTCCCTAAAGACTGAGAAATACCTTGGCTGTACCACCAGTTCAGACATAAAAAGGAACAAACATATCAAAAACATGTAGCAAGGCAAACAAGACCATAGGATTCCTTAAACGGAACCTAAACATCAATAACATCACAATTAAGGAAACTGCTGATGTACAGTCTGGGACCCCTACCAGCATAACAACAAATACTGACTGGAAATGGTACAAAGAAGAGTAGTAAGATACGTTACTAACAGATATCAGAACACCTCATCTGTCAGCGACATGCTCAATCAACTTGAATGGAAAACCCTTGAAGATCGAAGGAGAATATCAAGACTCACAATGATGTACAAACTTGCAAACGGGATGGTCAATGTTGACACAGAAAACATTCTCACTACCAGACAGACTTTCTCGAAACATCAACATCAACGGATTCCAAGTACCATCGTGTAGAACAGAAGTGCGGAAAGAATCATTCTACTTAAGAACAATTAGAGACTGGAATGCCCTACCACATATACCACCACCAGTGTTGCTAGTCTTGAATGTTTCAAGACTCACCTACTTGAGACAAACTAGACCACTGTCCAGGATGTTTGAACTACGCTGTATATTGAATGTATAGCACAATACACTCTTTTTTCTTTAAATAACTTAAATGCGCATCCAAAAGTGGCAGAATAATCAGTTTATTGATGGTGGCCGCGTAATGGTAGAAGACTGATTGGGATAACAAAATGGCTGACAGGCAGCCGTCTTCGATTTTGACAGTTAATTTTACATAAGAATCTCAAATTTTAGCAGTTGGTGTATAGTGTATAGTTATGCGATTCTTATATACCGTAAAAACCCATGTAATTTGCGCACCTATGTAATTTGCGCAGGTAATTTTTGAGGCTGAAAATCCCCAAAAAAGCTTCTACTCAAATATTAGGCGCAGAAACATTTTTTGATTCTTAGGATTTTTGTACAATGTAATTTGTTTATTATTAGTAAGTTCATAAGTATTGTTTACAGGTACAATGATGTTAAAACTAAGAAGAAACTGCGTAAAATGTGTATTTTGTTGTTTGTTTCCTTTGAAATATCTGATCACACATGACACTCACGTGTGCGCATATCGGCATACATCAATTCATTTTACATAAAACATTTACTTGCTTACAAAAATATATCAATTATTAAGTAATTCGATGTTTAGAAAACGCTGGTGCATATCTCCTGGTGAAAGTCCGTCGTCCGTCTGTCGTCCGGCGTCTGGCTTCAATATTTTACTTTAAACAACTTCTTCTTAAAAACCGCAAGGCCTAGGGTGATGTTATTTGGCCAGAAGCATGCTGGGATGAAGGGCTACCAAGTTTGTTCAAATTAATGACCTTCACCAGTATTCAAAATCACGGGTCAAATATGTTAAAAACTTAAAAAAACTTCTTCTGAATAACCAAAATGCCCAGGTTGATGCTATTTTGATGAAAATTGGTATCTGGGGGTATAAGGGGACTGCTTATTCAACCGCATAGGTTTCGTTGCCATAGCAACCAAACAAAGGCTTCTGATTGAAGTAAAATTAAGATATTGTTCGATTTTGATGAAAATTGGTATCTGGGGGTATAAGGGGAGTGCAAATTCAACCGCATAGGTTCCGTTGCCATAGCAAACAAATGGAGGCACTTCTCATTGGTCGAAATTTAGATATTCTTTTATTTTTATGAAAAATGGTATATAGGGGTATTAGGGGACTGCGAATAAAACTGCATAAGTTTCGTTACCATAGCAACAGCAGGGAGGCTTATAATTGGTCGAAATTTAGATATTGTTCGATTTTGATAAAAAATGGTATATAGGGATATTAGGCGACTGCGAATCAACCGCATATGTTTGGTTTCCACAGCAACCATATAGCAACCACAAGAAGGCTTCTGATTGGTGGAAATCAGATATTGTTCGATTTTGATGAAATTCGTTATAGAGGGGTATAAGGGGACTGCAAATTCAATCGCATATGTTTCGTAGCCATAGCAACCACACGGAGGCTTCTTATTGGTCGAAATTTAGATATTCTTTTCGATTTTTATGAAAATTGGTATTTAGGGATATTAGGGGACTGCGAATAAAACCGGATAAATTTCGTTACCATAGCAACCACACGGAGGCTTCTGATTGGTCACAATTTAGATATTGTTTGATTTCGATGAAAATTGATATATAGGGGTATTAGGGGACTGCAAATTCAAATCGCATACGTTCTGTTTTCATAGCAACTACACAGAGGATCCTGATTGGTTGCAATTTAGAAATTGATCAATTTCACTCAAAACTAGTATGTACATTGTAGGTGTACTATGGCAATGCGATCCTTTTCTGATGCATCTTTGCGACTATGGGGGCAGTTTGGGGTACATCTATAATGGTCCCCCATTACAATTACGGTAGTACTTGTTGCTGTAGATATTGTTAAGATGTTTCAACCAAATTCCTTATGCACATCCAACTCATGCTAAGTTTTACAACCGATGTGATTTGTGCATATTTACGGATAATCAATGAGGTATAGGGATTTTTTACTTCAAATTTCAATACATTATATCTCAACAGCACGATACTCACATGTTTAAACCTAACCTCAATAATGTTAACCTACAATATGTCCTGCAAGCGGGGGATATAAAGTCCACGAATTTGCTTGTTTAGTAAGGTAACAAACGAGAACATGCCCAGGGTCGACCGTATAACAGATGAATCTCCGATATTGTCTCCAAAACAGTTGAAAAGTTAAAAAAAACATCAAGGTTACCAGGTCAGGACAACCTTCTTCCGCGAGTGCTTAATGAACAGAGCTCTATTATTAGTCTACCACTGTCCATAATCTTCAACACTTCAATATAAACTGAATCACTTCCCGAAAAGTGGAAGTAAGCTATAGTGTCACAGCCATTTTCAAAAAAGGAGACCGCAAATCAGCCAGTATTAATATACCCATTAGCTTAACTTGTATATGTTGTCAAGTACTAGAAACAATTGTAAGGGTAACCATAATCAATTACATGCAGATCAATAAAGTATTCAGCTGGAGACACATTGGCTTCATCCAAGGAAGGTCCACCGTTTTACAATCAATCCAAGTTATTGATGACTGGATGAAAATTCTTGATACATACTAGGTTGCATTGATGTACTGTATTGTGGCTTTATGAAGGCATTCGACAAAGATCCCCACCAGCGTCTCATTTATAAAATGGGCATGTACGGTTTTATCGGTAAAATTACGAGCAGGATAAAGGCATTGCTTCTAAATCGGAAACAACGTGTAACAGTAAATGGAGACGCATCATGCTGGAAGGAAATGAGCAGTTGAACTCCACAAGGATCAGTACTAGAACCGGTTATATTTGTTTTATACAAAGATGACCTCCCAGATAAAACAAGTGTGGATACAAAAACAAACCTATTTGCAGATGATACCAAATTCTACCGTCCCATGTTCAACACTCAGGTTTGCTAGCGTCTACAAGAAAACCTGCTTAAAGCACAAGCATGGAACAAAACGTTGGTCCTGTTCTTCCATCCAGATAAATGCAAAGCCAAGCGGATTGGTAAAAATGACAACTTCACATACATTTTAGAAAATGGAAAGGAACTTCAATATACCGAAACTGAAAAAAAGATATTGGAGTCACTATCGACAGTAAACTATCATTTAATGTCCACATTTCTGGAAAAAAAAAAAAAAAGCCAATTCCATCATGGGGGTGATCAGATGAACAATAGAGTATATTGAGTATGCTAACCAGATCTGATGTCCGCATCTGATCAAACACGTAGAATCGATAGAAAACGTACAAAGGAAAGCTACCAAGCCAATAACAGGAATGGCTCATCTATCTTACTCAGGCAACGTCTGAAACTGCCAACTTTGTCCTATAAAAGAGCCAGGGGAGACATGATAGAGCTATTCAAAATCATGACAGGGAAAATGATCCTCAAGTGTCTACATTCTTTCACCTTTCAGTAGTACCATCACCACGAGGGGACATGGACTGAAATTATATTAACAAAGAACGCGCCTTAACATCTGGAAACATTCCTTCCTTCACCAAACCGCGGTCAGACGGAACAGTCTGCCATCAGAGGTTGTCATGTCACAAACTGTTCCAGCATCTGAATCTGGACTTGATCACTATTGGAAGGACCAGCCACTTCTCTATAACCACAGGGAACCGATTGAGGCCACCATGATTCAATTTAACAAGAAATGAACACTCCTATAACATATATGAGAACATACATGTAGTAAACTAACATTAAATTTGAACTACTAACTTGCATGTACCTGAAATATAATACAATGTACAGATACTTGTTAACTTAGGAACTTACCATAACAGAGCTGCGACATTATCAGCAATAGACTTATCATAAATCATGTTATTATACGTAATATCAACCAAATTTCATTTATATAATACAGCTGACAGCAGAGGAAATGCAATAATTCCTATAGTCAGAATAAAATCTGAGTATCTGTGTAAAAGCTTAGGCTGCCAAACGGTGTCAAAGGATTCCACTTTTTTATATGGAAGTGCGCTCTGGTCAAACACCAGACATCTATCTTGTCAAAATGTCTTAAATCTAGTATCAGAGCCAGTGGATAATCGGGTTATACTTCAGCCACGACACATGGCCTACGGGCTATATGTATGAGCATTTTTCAGATCCTTTGCTTTGATTTATAAGAGGTAATGTACAAAACTCGTCTTAAAACGCGGGGCGGAACAAAATACGCCCGTCGAATGCCATATAGTACTATATACTTTCTTACATTGAAATAAGATCTGCATCATTCTAAGAGTGGTTAGCTGATATGCTATAAGAAAAAGTAGGAGAAAATCTTCAGACAAAAAATCAAATACTGAAATGAACAAAAGGCAATACATTTTCCAAAAGTCGTCGAATCAAAATTCTTTACAGGGGGAGATTTATTTAGAGTACGCTCCGAATTTTGTGTTATATCTTCATAACATGAAAAATATGTTCAAGTTAATCCTTAAATATATCTTGCAAATGTATATATCATTCTCTTCGTTTGGGAAATTCATGAGTTTATGGTATTTATGTATATAAATTTAATATTTCTAAATTCTTCTCCAGATTCAGGTGTACTAGTATCAAATACTGTTCATGGATGAAAAGGTCCCCAAGTGCTTTATAAAAGTTGTAAATTTAATTGCCTCATAGTCATCAGATCTTCCTTCGGGAGGGGATAAAGTTTACTATATAGTATATTTACGAAAGTAACACTTTCGGGTATATTTGACCCATTTTCGGCAGCTAATCATTAAAACATGATTGGAATAAGTATGATGAGATGGCAATAGCATGGTATCAGAAAATAAAGATTCTGTATCACAGGGACTCAAAGGGGGAAACCTTAAACGATACAATTTCAAATACAATAATCGAATACTTTTCATGGATGGTAAGATCCTTATGTGCTTCATAAACATTGTAAATATCATTACCACGGGGATATCGGGTCGTGCTCTCCTTTGCGATGGAATAACGTTTACAATAGTTTATAGAGGGAAATGATGCTTTTGGGCATATTCTATTTTTAAGTTCATTTTCAGCTTAAAATCATTATGATGATATATCAAAAAGATGCTATATATCAGGAAGTAAGATCCTGAACCCGACCCCCTTGGGCCAGCATGGCATGGCGAAAATGGAAAATATTGGCTAAAATTTCAAATATCTTCTTCAGACTCAGATTTATTAGAATAAAATACCCTTAATGGATGGAAAAGTCCATGCATTCTTTATTTAAATTGTGAATTTCATTACCCAAGGGTCATCTGTTGACACATGGGGAGCGAGTAGTTTTCATAGTTTATGTGTAACAGGGAAAACATGTTTAGGTGTGATTTGTCCCATCTCAACAGGTAATCTAAAAAAAGTGGTTTAACACTTAAAATTAAAAAAGTATTTCATTAAAATACTTATTTAACTAATATGAATAGTTTTTATTGGCTCAAATTGTTCAAAGGATCAAGGTGAGCTTATGCCGTACCGTGGCGTCCATCGTCTGTCCGTCGACAATTCCTTCAGGCTATTTCCATTTCTAAACCTCTTATTGAAACTGGACCAAATTGGATTGAAGCATCCCTAGGTGGTGAAGATTCAAAATTGTACAAATGGAGGGGCTGACCCCCAGGGGGATTGGTGTTTGGGGTCAAAAGGGTAATTTTGCCATATTGCTATAAGAGACTTCTTCTCTGGACTGAAGAGAAGGATATCAACCATATTTGGTTGGAAGCTTTCTCAGGCAGTGAGGATTAAAAATTATACTAATGGATGGGCTGACCCCCTGGGGCCTGCGGTGTGGGGCCAAAGAGGGGCAATTTGGCCATATTGCTTTCAGCAACTTCTTCTCTGGAATGAAGAGAAGGATATCACCATTTTTGGTTGGAATGATTCTCAGGTGTTGTGGGAATGCAAAAGGTGCAAACGGAGGGGCTGACCATGGTATTATCATTGACTCTGGGGTTAGGCCTCACCCTCGGGATTTTATTTCTTTGAAACAGCTGAGATCACCACCCGATAACCACATATAATTCGAGGTTTTTATATACCGCTTTATCACAACCTAGTTCGTAGGTCGTCTCAAAGCGGTTCACAAATTATTATCCGGGGTTATAGGACCTTTGCAACCAGCAAATATCGTTCTCAACTCCCTGGGGAGCATACAGTCCGTGCTGCCATTTCGGCGCTCACAGCTAGCATTCAACAATCTCAGCAATGCTTAACCACGTACTCATATACAGCTGAGTAGACTGAAACAAGCGGAGTAGAGTATCAAAGAAACAACACAGTGCCGTGACGTGACTCGAACCCACATCCCTTCGGTCACTAGATTACTGTGCCTCTTACCATTGCTGGGCATAAGGTGACGAACACAATCATGATATTTTGATTGACTCTGAGGTCTGGCCTCACCCTTAGGGACTTCATTTTAGGGTCATAACTTGGAAACGGTTGAGATCCCCACCCCATAACCATTATATGCGTTTGATAGGAATAAAGAGATGAATACAGTCATGATATTTTAATTGACTTTTGGGTCTCACCCCACCCCTAGGGTCATAATAACTTTGACATGGGTGAGATACTCTATATATTGCTGCGATAACGTAGCTTCTGATGACAAGACATGTTTTTATATATGGTCACTGACATGTCGACAAACGTCTCAACAATGATTAACATTTCAATTTAATCGTACTTGAATATATAATTTTATGATAACTTAATGGCAAAAAAACTGTCTGCCTATATATTTCATTTTATAACTAAATTGTTGTTGCAGAAAAAGGACAATATTATATATATTATGTTTCTGTTAGCTTGTAATAAAAATAATAAGTATAAGAAACGGAGCAAAAACATTATGCCCCTCACTTCGTTTGGGGGACATAATAATACCTACAGTTTTCTCAAATGGACTCTTGTTTACCTGAAAGACAATGCAAACAAACTTAAACTAGATGATTATAGCAATCCGAATTGTCATCGACCGGTTCACAATGATGAAATGGCAATTTTAAGTGATTCTGTTCGTACCATTTTAACATTCGTTCCCGAACTTTAAATTATTAACTGAAGTTTTTCAACTGCAAACAAATTAATAGTACGGTAAAGGAAAATCGTGTTAAGGGAATTTCCCACAGTTTTAGTTATGTATTTCTTGAAGCTTTAAGTCGCAGAATTTTCCTTGTTAAAGAACATTCTTTAAACGTCTGCAGGTGGCATACATTTATTATTTGCTCAAACTTGGAAAGACAAATAGGAGGATTGCTTTTAGTTGGGAACGAGTGAACAGTTTCGAGTTGTTTGTAAATATAAACATATTTTTGGAGTGAAAAAAAAAGTCACTGGCATGCATGAAACTTTCTAACAATGACGTCACAAACATGTCATACTTAATCGGCCCTCATCAGTTATTTCCGGAAAAATGAAAAATAATCGGAACATTTTGAAGCTGATGTCCGTTGCGCTATACTTTTGACGTTGCGCACAATCATAGTTAATTGTTTTATCTGTTTTTTCCACCGATTCAAAAAGTAAATATGCAGGTTGTTTTTTAAAATGTTTTTTGTCATCAAGCAGTTATGTTAATATTTTTAAAAAGACTGAGCATTATACGAATGGGTCTAAGGTACAAATATGTTTTACACAAATAAAATTTCATCAGCTTTTGATTACAATTTGGTGAGAATATGACCGAAAAGTAGTCTTTTAAAAAAAAAAAATTTAGTCTATACAAAATGGATTTTTACACTGCACTTCTATAGATATTTAACCCTCACACCTCCTTACGGGACAGCAAGCACTGAGAAAGATAACACAACAAGGTATTGGCGGAACATGGCTCATCTCTTGGATGGCCGAAAGTTTATTTAACATATTTTAGGATTAAAATATTTTCAGATTGCATTTTTTATGAGTAAAGGTGCGGCCTATAAATTAGGCGCCACAAGACATCTTTAAAGTGAAACAAGCGCCAAAACATAGCAAAAATGATATATATACTAGCGGAAAAAAGAAACTGTGCATGCGGAGAATTGTTATAGAACATGTATTACCAACTGTATTACATGAAAAATCACACACATGACCGAGTATGACACATACAGACCCTGGACCGTTTTTCTTTACCAAAAGTGCGTTGCGTTTCCGTTGCGTTTGCGTTGAGTTTGCGTTGCGTTTGCGTTGCGTTTGCGTTGACCGTTTGTTGTGCGTTTTAACTTTAGCGTTGAATGTGCGTTGAACATGCGTTTTGCTGGTTATGTAAGAAAACGATCGATGTGCAGGTTATTTTAAGAATATGTGAGTGTTGAAATGTTTTTTACATAAAAAATAGTTATATGGATAATAAAGTTTGCAAATTAAAATCAAAATAAATATACAAATAAAATAGATAAATACGTGAAATAATCGGTCGGAAGTTTAGCAATGACTTATATTTATATTCAAATATTTGGGCTGCGTCGTGTGCTGATTGATGGATGCATGTCTATACACGTACCTTAATTGACCAGTAAAAGTTTTAGTTGAAAATAATTGAGTAATTGTATATTTTAAATATTTAATTTCCATGCTTATATCATTCTGTTCATATGAATATATGAATCAAATTACACTAAATCTACAAATACTTCCATCACTGATGGGCTGATGGTTTCGTAATGACACCAGGGTAGTCTGGATTGAAGATATATGATTAGTGCTTCTAAACGGCGAGTTTCATTTTTATAAAATATTTGTAGTTTTATCTCTATGTGTGTTTGGTGTTTCGTTAATATTATTGTCTATATTGTGGGTTTTGTTTTACGTCCAGGTCGAATTATGTAAGTCCTGTGCTAGTCTCGTTCAACCAGACGCTTGATCACTTGTAATTTTATATTAACAATTGCAAGAGTCTGGTTGAACGAGACTAGTCCTGTGCTCGACACGCAATATATATCGGGGGTGCTGGCTGCGAGGTTCGATAGATACAAGGCCCCTGCCAACATTGACAATAAATTGACTTTGATTACGCCGTTGAAAATCATTGAGAAATAGGCTATGAACCGGTTGAACCTGTAAAGAAAACGACAGGTACAGATTTGGACCGAGGCTGACCTCAGGAAAATTTGGTACGTGTAGATTGAGGGGTCCAGACGTACCTGACCGAAACTAAAATGCTGACTATTGTCAATTTGCGTTATTTCTTTCTTAAACAAAGTCAAGTCACATGTAGTTTTTAAGATACGTTATGTAATTTAGTGGACCATTTGCTTATAGAACGGTCCAAGCGTGTTCGTTCGTACCGTTTCAACCGGGATACGCGAATGTAGCCCTAACAATTTTACTAGTTGTGTATTCGGTATTTCTTTAAGCTGAATTAAGAGGACACATTATTATTAATTTTTAATATTTAATAAAATGGTGATGAATATTCAATTAAGTATTTAAAATATTGAAAAGACTAATAAAGAACGTGATTATGGTTAAGTCACGAATGGCAAAAACCGCCACAAATGAAAAAAATATCAATAAATAACTAAATTGAATAAATAAAACAAATTAATTAATTAATTAATAAAATGAAATAAAAATAATGAAATAAATTAAATGAACACAATAACTTAAATAAAATAAATAAATAAATGCAGGAGGGTATAGATGGTAAATTCGGTTTACATTTGTAGGTGATGTAGAAGGGTGTAGGTGGTAAAGGAAGTATAGGTGATGTAGGAGGGTATAGGTGGTATAGGAAGTAAATGTGATGTACATATGCAGGAGGGTATAGGGGATATAGGTGGTATATGAAGTACAGGTGGTGTAGGAGGATATAATTAATAAAGCTGATGTAGGAAGGTATAAGTGGTATAGGAAGTATAGGTGGTATAAGAAGTATAGATGACGTATGAGGGTATAGGTGAGTTAGTAAGTATAGGTGATGTAGGAGGGTATAGGTGGCATAGGAAGTTAAGGTGACGTATGAAGGTATAGAAAGTAAAGATGACGTAAGAAGGTATAGAAAGTAAAGGTGACGTAGGAAGGTATAGAAAGTAAAGGTGACGTAGGATGGTGTAGGTGGTGTAAGAGGATATAGATGATGTAGGAGGGTATAGGTGATGTAAGAGGGTATAGATGATGTAGGAGGGTATAATAACTTCCTTTACCACCTACATGATATATTGTGATTTTTATGATTTCGAAATCTAGAGACATTTCTGATCAAAATGATATAAAAAATATGTCAGTCCGTCAATATTTGATGATTTTACGCCACTTTAAAGATACGTCATACATAGAAGTATGCTATATGACTTCGGACGTGGCTTACAACGTCATTATTTCTAACGTTACTTTTAAGATTGATACCGGCGGGTAACATATGTATATTAATTTTAACTGCTTATTTTTGGCTTCACTCCAGAAGTTTAAGCATGATTGTAAAGGGAAATTCCAGAGCATTTAAATGGAAATAATTAAATATGTTCTTAAGTCATACACAAATACTGAAATGTAAAACAAATAGGGTTCCATATGACCATGGTACACATAATACTTCTGTAGTTTCGAACTTTGTAGACTAACATCTCTACAGTTTTTTCCGGTTATAGCTGTGACAAAAATATGTTTACAACAAAAACTTGAATCAGTATTCACAAATCTATATTACCACTTTGTAATGACCATGACATGACATACATGAAATTAATTTGTGCGAGTTTTGGAATGACCGTACATGAAATAAAGTGGTGCGAGTTTTGACGTTGCAAGCGTAGTCACTATCTTTTACGTCGCCACTTTGAATGTGAGTTATGCCCAGCTCAACGAGTTTCAATGTATTGAAGAGATTATATCTAAAAATACAACGAAGAAAAAGATCAAGAAAATCATGGCCTTCTGTGTTACGGATTTATTACAATTTTTATTTCTCTTTAGCGTATATATTCTTGCGACACTTTGGTCAAAACTCGTACAGGAGTTAAAGACAAACTTTATTTATTTTACAACAATATGAAACAACATATTTCAGCTTATATTAGAGGGGGGGGGTATTGGAGGAAACTGGGTTACCCAGAGAAAACCAACGTGATCGGGCAGGTGACCCCATATCTGTTCACGTCCGATCAGGGAATTGAACCCCGGTCGCCTTGGTGAAAGGCAAGTGCGCTATCCACTTCACCACCCAACCACTCAGTACAGTACAATTATGTGTAATAAGTATTTGACTATTCTATTTTAGTTGAAAATGCTGGTATAGTTAGCCTCAGACTTTCCCCATTATAAATATTTGAGGTTGATGAGGTCACTTGTTCCAACAGTACCATTTTTCATTTGAATAAATAACTTCAAAATCTTGTTGTTTTAATTTAGTGATTGTTTTTCTCAAATATTTGTTAAACATCGTTTTCAGAAAATAAAACAGGCATCTTAGTTAAGGCACAGAATATGTTATTCCTATATTCAATACTGTTGTTGTTTTTTGTAGATAACAAATAACAAGTTATGTTTTGTTCATTTTCCCATCATTTTATTGGCCAAGGAAAATTTCAATACTCATATCACATCTCTACACATTTTGGCCTCACTTTCTACATCCAGTAAACACTTTGACATGATGAAAACCCTAGAAAACTTGTACATCCACAGAAAGACCGTCCTTAGGCCAGTACAAATGGACTGAATAGTCACTGAAATGCACTATTAGTCTCAAAAGTAGATTTCAAACACAGTATGTCATCATTCCTTTGTTTGGATATATCACCAATATGAGCTTAATTACATCTAGTGTAGGCAGAGAAGGTCCCTGGCCTTTATCACCACTTTCTCGAGGACCTTCAGGAAAGACTTTCCCTCTCATAAATAGTCTCACATCAGTCTCCTCCCCGTCAAGTGCAGGTTTCACCTTTAGTTCCCCTAAAATGAACATTTAATATACATATCAACAGAAAGTATATGCATTAAAAACCAATTAATATATACCTGGTACATACAAGGTTTGGAGATCATCTATGCAACACAATATATAAAAATATACGGCTATATTGTGAAGTAAAACAGTTTTATAAAAAATGCATTAACAACATTGTACAATCAGAAACGATGGATTTCAGGGGGCTTAATTACCGAGTTATCGTTAGGTATTTAAGTTTTATGAGTACACGTATGAAGCTCTCGGTATGTCACATATGTCTACATGTACCTAGGACTTCGATCGTATAGCTTAGTATGTTTGTAAACGACTGTGATATGGAATTCCTCAACAGTGGTGTTCAACCTTTAGAACTACAAGAGTTGTCGTTATTTTTACTAATGTACGTCGACGATATGGTGCTTTTCTCGGAAAGTTTTGACGGCCTACAACACATGTTAGATGAATTGTTACTATATACTAGGAGTTGCTCTCTAACAGTTAACATTGAAAAAAACAAAAATTGTAGTTTTCAGAAAATCGGCTGTATTACATGCAAATGAAACATGGCAATATGATGGTGTCACACTTGAGTCTGTAAATTCTTTTTCTTATTTGGGGGTAAAACTCAATTATAATGGTAATTTAATATAAAGCAGAAACAATTAGCGTCACAGGGTAGGAAAGCTCAGTTTTCTCTTAAAAGATAATGTAAATCTATGTTGTTAAATTTCTGCACACTGTTGTCACTTTTTGACACATATGTCGGCAGTGTAGCCAACTATGCTTGCGAGGTGTGGGGTTTACACAAAGCGCCCGATATCGAACAACTACATCTAGACTTTTGTAAGAATATTTTAGGAGTTCGAAAATCTACACCAAACGCAATGATCTATTTCGAACTGTGTAGACATCCTCTTATCATTTCGAGGAAAATTAGAATTTTGAAGTACTGGTGTAAACTATTGACTTCTAGCAACTGTATTTTAAATGCATGTTATCAAGATATGTACAATGAGTGTGAATCGAACCCACATTGTAAAAATTAGGTGGCATCTGTTAAACAAGAACTCTGTTCTACTGGTATGTCGGAGTACTGGCAAGCACAGGATAGCTTTAATACTCATCATTTTTTGGTTTTAGCAAAACAGAGATTGTTAGATATTTTAAAACAAGACTGTGAGACATTTTTCTCCACCTCGTCTAAGTGCAGGGTGTATCAACATATTATTGATTATGTCTGCCTTCAACCTTACTTAAGTAAACCTATTCATGTAAAGTACAAAAAAGCAATTGTCAAAATACGACTGTCTTCACAAAATCATTTTATAGAAACTGGAAGGCATAGAAAAAATCCTCATAATTTAAGACTTTGTTCTTTTCGTTAAAATTGATATAGAAGACGAATTCCACTTCATTCTAAAATGCCCCTCCTTCAGCGAACTACGAAGTAAATATATTAAATTATATTATCGTGTTAATCCCTCTGTCTATAAATTAATCAGATTATTATCAACCGGTAATGTCAAAGAATTAACTAACCTGGGGAAGTTCATATATCATGCATGTTTACTACGTTCTACTATGTTGGCTTCTAACTTCCTTGATTTGCAAGCTCTTACTTCATAAAAACACCTGTATTTAAATCATAAATTCCATATGCTGATTGTATCTTACAGCCTGTGCTGATTTGTAATGTACATAATGAAATTTTCCTTTGAATCGTTGAGATGTATATACTCAAGATGAAACAAAGAATTTGAATTTAGCTGAACACGGCCAGCCCGGATCATATTGCTGTATAAACATTGTTTCACTGACCTGCTGTGATGGTATAATTGATTACGTTAACAATAAGACGTCTATATTACTTAATATTTAAACCAGATGGTGCCCCTAAAGAACACGGACGTATCGAGACATATTGCTTGACACATTGGTCAGAAAAGATTTTACCAACAATTAAGATTGAAAAACAACAATTGCAAATCAATGAATCACATGATCAAGTTTCAAACTTATGAAGTTCCCGATCGAATTCAGGGTTTATGTACTTTATACCATTCATCAGTCTCAATACTATGATGTACCACGTAATTAGATTAAGTCTAAGTCCGTGGGTGGTGTACGTAGAAAAATGATTGTCTAAAAGGTTGAAAAACAACCATTTCGAAATAATGAAATACACTATCAAGCGTTAAACCTCACAAGTTCCAAAGCTGAATCAGCATGCAAAAATCGCAATACTGTTGATGGTCGTTGGTACCGGTGACTGGCCGCGCATGCGCAAAATTTCAAGCTTAGTTGTCTTGCGGGAATTGTCAACATTTGATAAAGCTCTAAAAGTTAAAAACATGTGCTAGAAAACCGACTTTTGTTTTTACTTGTTAACAATACCGCAGGAATCGCTAAAAATATGAAAATACCGACGGTATTAAGCTTTAGGCTTTGTTAAAAGTTATTTTTTATCTTATTTTTATTTATAAGTTAAATAAAAAAGCAGTATTTATATGTTTTTTAAACACATTGCATAGATATAGTCACACGAACATATCATTCGGAACACCTCGCCTATGCTTTCGTAGAAAATGACGAAAGGATATTCCGAATGACGAACATATACTGAACCAAAAAAAGAAACACACAAAGTTCCCCCCCTGCAGTACACCTTAGCTGTAAGGAAATAATGGAATATTTGGTCAGGTATTACATCAAGAACGATCTCCCTTCTCAACAATCTACCCTAAAATCAGCCAAGCGTGACGATGTCATTGTGTGACTCTGTGAGCTTCTTTAGCCCAAATCACGCGGCGTGATCAAGCCAAGCTGGAGTTTTTCAAACAAATAATCTCAACGGATACTCAAAGTTCAGCCACATTAATTTTCCACGTTGGCATTTTGATTTCGGCATTGCCTGAGTTGCCACGCTTAATGCAAATTAAGAGGGGTAGAGCAATTGCGATGTTGATGGATGGTCAAAGCCAAACTGCTATCGCACGGCAGTTTGGTGTTGGCCCGTGTACAATTAACCGTGTCTGTACACGTTTCCGTGCTACTGGATTAGTTTCTGATCGTCCCAGGAGCGGTCGTCTGCGTGTAACGACCGCACGACAAGACAGGTCGATTCGATTGTCGCACTTGCGCAACAGATTCAAGACTGCTGTAGAGACTGCGTCACATACCTTAGGAACTCATGGCAGATCCATTAGTCCTCAAACTGCCAGGAACCGCTTGCGTGCCGAGAGAATCATTGCGCGCCGACCTTATGGCGGGCCACCTCTGACACCACGGAGGCGGCAAGTGCGTCTTGACTGTATGCGCAGACATGGCCCGAATAGGTTTGGGATGCGTCGATGGAGGCGTGTGGTATTCACTGACAAGTCTATATTCTGTCTGTATCGCTCAGACGGAAGAAAAAGGGTATATCGCAGACGCGGTGAGCGTTTCGCCGACGCATGCGTGGTTGAACGCGATAGATTCGGTGGGGCTTCTGTAATCGTTTGGGGAGGCATCTCCCATGGAGTAAAATCCCCCTTAGTGGTCCTGGGTCAAAACCTCAATGCCGTTCGATACAGAGACCAGATCCTCCAACCACATGTCATTCCACTTCTCAGACGTCATAACCTAATTTTCCAGCAAGACAATGCTCGACCGCATGTAGCCAGAGTAAGTCGTGTTTTTCTCACGGCAAACAACGTTCAGCCTCTGGAATGGGCCCCCATATAGCGGGATGAGCTAGACAGGCGTATTAGGAAACGTCAAAACTTCCCAACTAACCGCGCCCAGTTGATCGCAGCATTGACACAAGAATGAACAACATTCCCTTTAGGCGAATAGATGTTCTCATGAATTCAATGCATAGGAAATCCGTGCAGGGATTCGTGCAAAAGGTGCCCACACCAGGTACTGAAGTGTCATTTTGTTTTCGCGGGTATCACACTTTGAGGAACTACTGATGACACGAGTGACGTCACACAGACTTTTCTTCTACAGTATTGTAAAGAGTAGACTTGTCCCTTCATATTGATATAAAATTTTGTACAAATTCCCCAAAATATCATAGGCTATTGATTGCATAATTTAATTGTGCGTTTCTTTTTTTGTTCAGTATATATTATGGACTAAGAGTCCGTAGCGGTGTTGTATTCTACAAAGAATGGAACTGAAATTTTTTTATCCATGGAACTGACATTTTTTATCCATTCTGATGAGGAAAACAATAAATAATAAAACAAACAAAACTTTATACCAGTGTTTACACAGCAATATAATCCAGGGTGGCCGTGTTCAGATATGCGAAGTCCTTATATATGTGTGCACACATGTGTAATGCGCTGTAAATCTTCATACTTGTACATCGTAAAATTTATCTCACGAAAACTCGGTCAATTTTTTCAAATATCAAACTGAAAATTTGGTATAAAAGTGTTTTATAGTCATATGAATAACAATTCGTCTGATGTTGCTTCCTTTTTTTTTTTTATTAATTTTAGAGATATAGTTTGAAGACGCTTCACGATCTGTAGCTTTCTTTATACACGTGTGCAACGACGCCAATCGTAAAAATTCAATTCGTCATTTCTATGTCATTTTTTTTCAAATATCGACCTGAAGTTTGGCACACAGGTGTATAATAATTATATGAAAAACATATCTTCTGATGTCGCTTACTTTATAGGTTAATCTTAAAGCTAAAGTCTGAAGACGCTTCACGATCTGTGGAGTTCAATTCACACACGTGTGCCACGCTGCCAATCGTATAAATAAAATTCATCATAACTCGGTCGTTTTTTCATATATTTAGCTAAAATTTGGAGTATATATCAATGAAAGTCTTATTCATAACATATCCTCTGATGTCGCTTACTTTAGTAAGAGTGTTTAAAGATATTGTCTAGCGACGCTTTCTAAACTGTAACGTACATGTTGTTACACACAGGCGTACGTGCCACGCCGTAGATCGTAAAATTCAATTCATCATAACTCGATCAATTTTTCAAATATCAAATTGAAATTTGTTAAAAAATTATAGTCATATTAACAACAAATCTTCTGAAGTCGCTTACTTTATTCGGGATTTTGTCTGGCGACGCGTGTTGTCACTTGAAGACGCTTATTGTCTGTTGAAGACGCTTTTAAGGAGGACCCCTTTTGCACATTATACAATTTGCTGGAACCATGTTTTATACAGGATTCTCTTCATACAAAGATTTTAAGTGTGTGTTGGCATGTCTGGGTGATGGTGTGAATCATCTGAATTACCTGTACAATAAGGTAGAAAATGTTTCTATTGAAAATCAACTCTTTTTTACTTTAATTAAGTTAAGACAGAACAAAACAAATTTTGAACTTAGTCGTCTGTTTAATATGTCTGAGACATCCGTTGCTTACATTTGGATTACTTGGGTCAATTTTATGTATCGACAATGGCAAGAGATACAATGGTGGCCTGAACGAGATCTTGTTAGATATTTTTGTCCAACTGATTTTCGGTCCAAGTTTCCTACTACCAGGGTAACTGTTGATGGAACAGAGTGCCCTGTGAAAAAACCTAGGCCTTCTGTTGCCCAACTGTCTACTTATTCAACATACACAAATAGGAACACAATTAAAGTGTTAGTAGGGACAACTCCAGATGGATTAGTGTCATACATCCCCTGCATATGGAGGGTCGGTCAGTGATCGTCAAATTGTTGAAAGGAGCAATCTGACAGCCATTTATGACCCAGGGGATTCTATTATGGCAGACAAGGGATTTAATGTACAGGATTTATTTGCTGTTCGAGATATAACCATCAATATTCCTACTTTCTTTAGAAATAAAAACAGGATGACAGGTGTTAGATGCGCTTTAGAGTAGCATCGATGAGCCGTAGAGTAGCTTCAAGGCATCAAACAAAACGCCAGACGTCAACTCAACATCGTGTATTCAGCTAGGCGGAAACAGACGACAGGCTGCGCACAGACGCAGTGTACAGATATACAGAGTTGTTACATATTACAGATTGAGTATCAGAACTAGGTAAACAGATAATAGCGGAACGCAATAATAACTACATATTGTTACATCCTTTCTCCTATAAAGAAACTAAAATCTAAATTTTCTGACTAGAATGCATTCACTATAATAAAATTATTCTCATGCATTTAAACTGTAAATATCTGACTAGTTGTATATAGTTTAAGACTTATAGAAACTGAAATAAGTTTCATTCACTGTTTGAGAAAATATTGAATTGTTCATTCATAATTGTCCATAATAAATTGAACACTTTGGCAGTCAATAATTAACTAACACTTTGACAGTCAATAATAAAGTTAATCAACTAAACACTTTTACATGAAACTACTTTGGATCATGTTTCACAAATAGGTCAAGTCAGTCACAAATCGAGTTTGACAGGTTCAAACACTTTTCTGCCAAATCTCGACACGGTCACCGGAGCACGCGGAGACGGGTTCCTTTGAGGACTGCGGCTTATCGGAGCAGCGATAACGACATGTTTGGCAATGTCAATGTTCGGAGTCGGTGGATAACCCTGAGGTACTTCGTTACAAGCGACCTCGTCCTGGGGCATCTCCGGTTACTGTTTGACCTCAGCCGATTTCCGGAGATGGCGACGGTTACGACGCAAAACTCTACCAGAGCCTGTTTCGACAGTGTACGATCTTTTCGACACTTCTTTCTGAACAGTCCCTTGTTTACACTCTTTCAGACCTTGCGTAGGTGCGATACGAACAATGTCACCTGATCTAAGCGAGTTTAGATCTTTTGCGTCGCGATTATAATTATACGCCTGTTTCTCCTTCATCGCTTCCAGTTTTCGCGGTACAGATTTCGGAATCTGCGGTTTGAGTAGGGTTGCCTTCGTTGGCAGTTGAGTTTGTGTACGTCGACCCATTACACGCTGAGCTGGACTACTCTTCATCGATTTAGTAGGGGTGTCACGGAAATCCAATACAGCCAGATACGGATCTGTCTCTGACACTTTTGCCAGACGCATTAGTCGCTTTGCTGTTTTAACAGCTTGTTCTGCTTTCCCGTTACTTTGCGGGTACGCCGGCGACGAGGTTAGATGTTCGAATCCCCACTCACTCGCGAATCTGTCGAATTCAGACGAGCTGAATTGTGGCCCGTTGTCACTTACAACGGTAGTGGGAATGCCATAACGAGCAAACTGAGCACGCAGCATTCTGATAACGGTTGATGACTTCGTGTCAGTAAGATGATCGACTTCCCAGAAGTTCGAATAGTAGTCAACAATTATTAGGTAATCTTTGTCGTGAACCGTAAAGAGATCACATCCGACCTTGGACCAAGGTCGTTCTGGTACATCATGAGATATGAGCGTCTCTTTCTGTTGTCGGTTCTCGTAGGTACGACATGTCTCACACCTACTAAAATGATCACCGAGCTCGGCATTCATATTCGGCCAGTATACAGTCTCTCTAGCTCTCCTGAGACATCCTTCGGTACCGTTATGGGACGAATGAGTTCTGGACTTGATGTCCGAACGCAACGAAAGCGGTATGACGGCCCGTTCACCTTTAAATATTATCCCATTCTGTATGACGAGTTCGTCGCGGACATGGAAATACGGCCTTACCTCTCGCGTAGTCATAGAGTATTTAACAGGCCATCCCTCAAGGATCACTTCCTGGAGCGCCTGTAGAGTGTCGTCCTTCGCGGTCTCGCGCTGTATGTCAAGAAATCGTGTATCTTCGATCGGAATGTCACGCGCCATATTGATTGTCTCCTGGTAAGTGAGCCCATCAGAGCCAAACGTTCCAGTAATGTCACCCTCAGTAAGATAAGTACGACTGAGAGTGTCGGCAAGATACATGAGTTTTCCGGCATGGTACGTGATCGAGAATGTGTAAGTCTGTAGACGAAGTAACATCCTCTGCAGCCTCCTAGGAGCAGAAAGTAGCGGTTTCCGAATGATCATTTCAAGCGGTTTGTGGTCAATTTGGACAGTGACGTGTCGACCATAGACATAATGGTGGAACTTTTCAAGTCCAAAAACCACGGCTAAGAATCCTTTTTCTATTTGTGCGTACCGAGTTTCGACGTAAGTTAAAGCGCGACTCGCGAACGCGACGGGTTGACCCTTTTGGAGCAGAGCAGCTCCAAGTCCTCTCTCAGACGCATCACACAGGAGGGTCACTTCCTCCTCTGGGTCAAAGTAACGCAGTACGGGTTGTGAAGTAACAAGTCTTTTGATTTCACTAACAGCATCGGAGTGGGTCTTGAGCCAACACCACTCCATATCCTTCTGAGTCAGTTTCCTGAGAGGCTCACAAACGTCGCTCAGGCCGGTCAGAAACTTACTCAGATATGTCACAAAACCGATGAAACGACGCACGCCAGCTACATCCGTCGGTTCCGGCATTTCCGCGACTGCTTTCACGCAGTGACAAGGTGCCCAACAAATCGGACCTCATTTTGCCTCAACCTGAGTGTTTTTTTGTTTAGCTTTAGTCCTTTCTCACGACATCTTTTTAGTAGATCTAGGAGTTTCCTATCATATTCCCTGACAGCCTCCTCATCAGTATCTCCTTCCCCATAGACCAGAATATCATCTACGACACTGTGAACACCGGGCAGTCATTCTACAGTTTGGTCCTGCCTCCTCTGGTATTCTTTGGGAGCGGAAGATATGCCAAATGGCATCCTCAGCCATCGGTACCTTCCAAATGGAGTATTGAAGGTCGTCAGTAGTGAGCTTTCGTAGTCCAGTTCGACGTGCCAGAAGCCATTCTTGGCATCGAGAACACTAAAGCATTTAGCTTTGCTGAGATTTGGGAGAATGTCCTCAATCGTTGGAAGCGGGTAGTGGCTCCTCTTGATTGCCCTGTTTAGATCTGAGGGGTCTAAACATATCCGGGGGTTTTCCGGTTTTACTACCATAACCATACTTGACACCCATGAAGTAGGTTCTGTAACGGGAGTGATGATATTTATATCATGAAGCTTGTCCAGTTCCGACTTCAGGCGATCCTTCAGAGCAATGGGGACCTTACGTGGTGGGTGTACAACAGGGATGACATCGGGATCCACTGTCAAGTGATACTTTCCTTCAAGTTTTCCAGTTCCCTCAAATACATCAGAATATTCAGTTACAATGTCGGACATTGTGAAAGGTTTTGTATCGGTTTTGACAGCGTGTTTCACACTCAGAATGTTCTGATGTTGGATCGTCACTAGGTTCATGTCCTGCATCAAAGTATTACCGATCAGCGGTACACAGGTCTGATTTAACACTATAAAGTTTGCCGAGTATGTAGTATCAGTCTTAGGGTTCTGTTCTTCTAACTGGCACTTTCCCATAGGAGTGAGTGTTGTTTTGTTGAACATCTTGAGTATGCTCTTTGTGGGTTTCACATTCACGTGTGGCGGAACTAGTTCTTTCGAGATAATGTTACATGTCGCGCCACTATCCACCTGGAAGTTAACACGTTTCCCACCAATGTCCAGAGCTGCGAAGATCTCACCTGATGTTTTAACAGAGTTACAGGTTTCTTCATTAACAACATTGAGCAGTTCATAGTAATAGTCTCCTTCTTCGCACTCATCCTCGACTAAGTGGACACGTTTTTGTAAGCGGTGATCAGCCCGACCCCGATGCGGTGTATGCTGTGGTGTAGGTTTAGACACTTTCTTAAGGTTGTCACACTTAAAATGGAAATGATTGTGACCCTTACACTTTTAACATGTTTGTCCATAAGCTGGACACCGTTCTTTCCTCATTTCGTGTGTTTGTCCACAGTAGTAACACTCCTTTGGCGGAAACTCAAACGCATAGTTTTTTTCTTTTCACCTAGATACAGGTACCTGGGGCCTTTTCTTATGAGTTTTATGAGCCTTGTGGACGGTGTGATCCACTCCTCCTGTCTTGTCGAGTGTACTTACACTTAGTTTTGTCACTTCGACAGCTCTCGCGATTTCAAATGTTTTGTCAAGAGACAAGTCAGTAGTTCTCAACAGTCTTTCACGTAAATGACTGTCTTAGTTTTGGTATAGTTTTGTAAATCACCGAAGTTGCACGTGAGAACAAGTGTTTTGACATCAGTGATAAACTTTTCCAGAGTTTCATCTCCCTGGACCCTTATGTTAAACTTGAATCGTTCGACAGTTTCATTCTTTTTAGGTTGGCAGTATTTATCAAATGCCTAAACAACCATTTTTAGAGTTCTGTCCTTCTCTTCTTTATCGAAGTTGAAAGTTTTGTAGACCCCGCGGCCCTCTGATCCTATCAGATACTTGAACATTTTGAGTTGTTCGAGCGGTTGCTGATCTTTAAGTGCAGGATCTGCAAACAATTGGAATTCTTCTTTCCACTTTTTCCAGTCATCGGCTAAGTTAGTGCTGTTTTTCGAGTCGAAATTAAATTTCCCTAGCGGGGGAAGCCTTTCAAGAGCGACCATTTTCAGAAAAACGTACCAAACAGATATTGAGATAACTGATCGAGCAGCGATCAGACTCAAATAGAGTTATGTTGTGGCAGTTTTGAGAGCATACCACGTCACTTACAGTTCTGACACCATGTTAGATGCGCTTTAGAGTAGCATCGATGAGCTGTAGAGTAGCTTCAAGGAATCAAACAAAACACCAGACGTCAACTCAACATCGTGTATTCAGCTAGGCGGAAACAGACGACAGTCTGCGCGCAGACGCAGTTTACAGATATACAGAGTTGTTACATATTGCAGATTGAGTATCAGAACTAGGTAAACAGATAATAGCGGAACGCAATAATAACTACATATTGTTACAACAGGTAAAGTTGTTTTCAGAGACAGAAAAATATCTAGCAAACGTGTTCATGTTGAACGAATCATCGGCCTTGCAAAGACTTATAAAATACTAGCATTGCCAATATATATTACACAGACAAAGCTTTCAAGTGAAATCACTTTTGTTTGTTTTATGCTCTGTAACTTAAGAAAATGTATTGTTCCAAGACATGCATGAATACAGATTTGGTTATGTACATTATATTACTGTATTTATCCGTCAATGAATCCATACCTGGTAATAAGCTCATCCTTATCTATTGCAGTTTAGTATAAATTGCAACAGGTGTTATTTCATTGTTTTCTAATAAGCCAACCCCCTACTTTGAGTCAAAGGATATGTGTTGCCCCCCTGGGCTTATTGAAGGATAAATACAATAATGCCTGAGCAGATTTTATGAAACTTCACTGGCAAATCCCTTTCTTAACAGATTTTATCAAACTTCACTGGCAAATCCCTTTCTTAACAGATTTTTTATCAAACTTCACTGGCAAATCCCTTTCTGAACAGATTTTTATCAAACTTCACTGGCAAATCCCTTTCTGAACAGATTTTTATCAAACTTCACTATCAAATCCCTTTCTTAACAGATTTTTACCAAACTTCACTTACAAAAGATCACTTTTAAACCTGAAAGTAATGTTGTTATGGTCCTATACCACCCATTGCTAGCCTATTGCTGACACTTAGGTCATGATATTGGGCCAGTAGCATGCTTGGATGAAGGGATACCAAGTTTGTTCAAATGAATGGCCTTGACCTACTTTCAAGGTCACAGAGGTCAAATGTGTTAAAATTCTAAATTTAAAAACATCAGCTATCACTATGTATTTAAGAACTCGGGTGGCCATAGTGATAGTTGATGTTTTTAAACTAAGAAAATGGAGGAGTACGTTAGGAGAATATATACATACATCGATCCATACATGTAAAACCTGTTTAAAACACTGATGATTTTTTTCTATGTTATTTGTTACATAGTTACAACTCTCACATAATAGCAGCTACAGCTACCATACTATTTCTTTATTCATCTTATTACACTCTTTATATATTTTTAGAAGTAGTTTAAGTATCAGATATTGATACTGGGGTTACGCGGTGACGCTTTACCTTATGCGTTCATAACTTGAGTGCATCCTAGGTGTAGTGTATGAGATCCGTAACACTAGGCGATATATGAAACACAATATGGCAGGCTGTGATAGTGGACGTACAATGTCTATCAAAGTAGCTACATGTGTTATGGCAGTCTTGTTTATTGCCCAAATAACATTTTTCTTTTCATTTAATACTAAGAGTAAAATAAAAGTCAATCAGAAATACAAAATAGTAAGTGGAATAAAGGAAGCATTGGAGCTAAATACATCTAGAACTTGTACGGCCATTAAGATTTGGAAAACAAAGGATAAAAGTATGACAACAAAGCCCAAGATGTTGCCAATATGCCCATCGACCCCGCCAAATCAAGGTAAGGATTCTGTTTTTTACTTTTCTCCAAACTAATATGTTTTAAATTGTTCAGAATATGCTCAAATGGTGAGTACAAGGTAAGTACTAGTATTGATAAGAAACCTTGATGATTTCATGTAATGTTTCCCTTTTTCATTCAATCAAAAAGGAAATAAACCAAGAATTTGGGATGACTATTTTTGTACTAAAGTTACATTACATGTGCATAATATCAAAAGTAAAATAATGCCGGGCCACCTTGCTCTTATTCTCTTTGTACGTTTCCAATGTACTTTTATTCTCTGTTTGCTTGTTTGTTTGTTTTTTGTTTATGTTTGTTATTGTTCATAAAGTTTTAACCAGTTTTGTAAATTGTTCTTTACACTCACATGAGACATGTTGCTATCATCATCATCAGCGTCATCATCATTACTATTATCTGACATCATCATCATAATTATCATCAGCATCGTCATCTGACATCATCATCTGACATCACTTGTTATCATCATCATCATCATCATTGTTTTACATCAATCATCCTCATCATCATCTGACATCCTCATCATATCATCTTCTGACATCATCATCATATCATCTTCTGACATCCTCATCATCATCTTCTGACATCCTCATCATCATCTTCTGACATCATCATCATCGTTATCATCATCATATCATCATCACTTAATACTCACATATTTTCTCTTAAAAACATGTAGTCATAATCATCAGTATTTGTCCTCTTTACCTGTTGCAATACATTTTTGTGTAGCATAGTTGTCATTGTTTGCTTTTTAAAGACAAATTATATAGGGCGCTATATAAATGTTGTATATTGTTATTATTATTACGCGTAGGTTTAAATGTGTACTGCATAGTGTGGCTATATCTTAGCATCGTCCCATTAGGGATATTGGCAAAACCAACAAAATACCTCTTTCTTGGTCTTTCGGAACTCCTCGGATTTCTTTCATACCATGTGATCATCGTTTAAAGGGAAAGAACTCCTTCGTTCTTGCAGCATTGTACAGTCGAGGGGAATAAACCAAAGAACGCCAAATATGAAGCGATGATTTTGTTTCAGATTTAATACAATATTCTCATTAACAGGGCGCTAGAAACTAATCTGAAAAAGGGGCTAGGAATATCTTTTTGTGACGTCCGTGGGGAGAGCCTGTCCAATGTCGGTAGATGAAAGTGATCGTATAGTAATTTAGGTTTTCCCCAAAACTACCGACAAACTGACCGGTGGCAATCCCCAAGAATGTCCCACTGCGTCCGTTTGTACAGTCAGACACAGGTCCGTCAGATGTGGAGGAGTATCCGAGTTATAAACCAATCAACACCTTGTTTCAAAGTTAACTACCGTTTATTACATATCACACGACTAAGGTAGCCGTTAAAACATGGCAAACAATACGTACATCAATAACAGTATAGTATATGATACAAGACAGAACAAAACCTACAGCGTAGAGGAAAGAATGAAGTGGAGTGAACCTATATATATTAGCCCCCACGTGGTAAACTAAGGCCTATAGGTAAATGTAATTATTCTATAACGGTGAAAACCACCCCTCCCGGAACACTGAAATACGTCAAGCTAACCAGCATTAACTTTACCCTAACGTTCCCTACCGTGGGTGTACTGCTCAGCGCCTCGGTGGAGGGGTTTTCCCCTCCTGGTATAGCCGGCTTTCCGGCCACGCAAGTGACCATCAACAAACGGGTTATGAATATTTATGGCAGAAATTATTTAGAAATGGACCTTTTTTAGTGGGACAGTCGTCGGAGTATTATATAGAACGAGACCATTCATTCCGTATTGTGGTATGACTATATCTTTCTTTACTTTCTTATTCCTCTATTATGACATTTTGAAAGGGGTTTTTTGGGGGACAGAGACCAGCAAAAAAGGGGCTAGGAATATTACTGGGGTAGCAGTGTACAGTAAAAATGGCCCGACTCTGATAAACAAGGCACATGTCGAGGAAATGTAAACACAGCGGATTTACCCTACATAACACATGTATACATGTATATATATTTGTAAACTGCATTACATTTACAATACATATAAAGTACTGAGAAGTGTATACAAATCTTTTTTCTGTGTATGTCACTTGTGTGAAAACCATGGTTACCATATCAAAGATTACCAAAAAATGCCAAAAATTGCTATTTTTGACCCAAAATTTGACCCCCGCAGCTAGTAATTTTTTCCTAAGTTCTGTCTGAAATTAAAGATTACTTACCTGGTTGCAGAATTATCTGGGTCCCTGTAAAGTTGTAAAACTTGATTTTTTGCAATTTTGCGTTGTGTGATGTAAAGCTAGCTTTTCATGTGCAGCCACCCTCTCGGATTATGGCCAAAATTTTATTCTCGTACCCAAAAAATCTTCTTTTTTTTTTTTTACAAAGGGGAAGCTCACATAGCCCACTTCATCATGCTTTTACCAATTTTAGTACAGTTTTTTTTATATTTTTTTACATATCATTATACAAGGGTTAGCCATTTAACAAAAATATCACGCATGGCCACAACCCTCTACTGTATACTGCTACCTGGGACAGTCGTCGGAGTAGTATATAGAGCGAGACAGTTCATTCCGTATTGTAGTACGAGTACATGTATATCATTTTTTACTTCCATATATATTACTCTATCATAACATTTTGAAAGGGTTTTCTTTGGGGACAGAGACCAGCAAAAGAGGGGCTAGCAATATTTTTTGGGGGGAAATATAAGAAAAAGTATCTCTGGGCGAGTAATGGTATGTCCCAGCACTGAGCATGTATTTTCTATTTCAAAATACGTTACCCCAGTCATTATAATGCCTATTCCAACCTTACTTGGCTCTTTACATACGTAAATTAAGAATTTTTCCCCCATGGGGAACCCCTGGAAAACCCACCAATCAGACGGCAGTATTCACGCACGTGATCAGACACGAAGCCATGCTTCCTACTTCATAATTCCTTTAGCCTTCCGTGTTTACTACTGGTTTCTTACTACGGGGTTCCAACTGCTACTGGCGTTGTTTGTACCGATATATTGTATCCTTTATACTATATTACTTTATTTGTTTTAATTTTAGCGTTTTGCTTTATTTTGCGACCAGGCTCCGGCCACGTGTTCGCGTTTGACGGTTTGTTTATTTGAGATGGAGACTCCTCCTTCTCAAAGGCGCTGTCCTGGGGGTCATTTTTGAGGCTTCCGACCGTGGTGATAGCGTCTAGCACGCCGTCCACCACTGTGCAGCATTTGCTGTCCGGTCCGGTGGTAAGTGATGTCTCGGCCTCGCTAGCCTTGGCTGGATTTTACGGTGGTGTGAGCACTAGTGTAAACACCTATGCTCCCAGCTCTATCCCTTGTGCCTCCTCCCCGGGTTTTCCTATGGTAGGTGCCAGCGCGGCTGCGTTTGGTTTTGCCGGTGCATGCTGCTCCCCTGGTGGGGCTTGTTTTACTGGCCCTACAGGTTTTGGCCCTTCTGTAGGTCAGTCTGGGTGGAGTTGGTCAGGTCAGCCAGGTGTGGCTTATGGCGGCGGGTGTGTAGGTGGCCCTAGGTTCCCTACCCC
>NW_018405739.1:446767-488576 GCF_002113885.1 Mizuhopecten yessoensis
CCCCCCCTCCATCCGCCTCCGAGTCGTTCGCGTAAGCGTTCACGCTCCCGGCCAGCTTCTGCTGCCGGTTCTGTCAGGCAGATACCGCGTGATGCTAGGGCTGCTGGTCGTGCTGCGTTGTCTCGAGCTCCTATTTTGGAGTTCGAGTCTACAAGTAACTTCCACTGTCCTGCGTCAACTCCTACCTTGCAGCAGGTTCCAGGGTCGCTTGATCCTGCTCCTGCTGTCTCTCAGGGACTATCGCTTGGCCCGATAGTTCCTTCGGGTAGGTCACGTTCTCTCTCACCTCCTCGCACCCCTCCTCGGAGGTGGATTCGGCGGGTGCCTCTCCTAGTGATGAGAGGGACGTTCTTCGGGGCTCTCCCGGTTGCTCCAATTTTACGGAGACTCGGGATGAGGATAGAGTCGGCGAGGTTTCTGACTCTGATTTGGAGTCGTTGGATTCGTCTGGGTTGGACTCGGAAGGCCCTTCCGATGTTTCCTAATCCCGGCCCCGAGATGCTGATCCGGTGCCTCCAGAGGTTTCGACTTTGTTTCGCACTTTACGTGCAGAAGTTATGAAGCTTCTGGGGGACGGGGTTTGCCCACGCCCTTCCTCGGATTTGGCCGTACCGGAGCGCACTTCGCTCCTTCAGAGCATGTTACCTCCCCTAGCATCTGCCTCCTCGGCCTCTAGGTCTCTTGCGGAGGGAGGAGGTGTTGCTTCGTCCCTCGCTCAGGTCAACGCTTTATTAAAGCAGAAGTTGAGCAAGGCTCGCAAGCCTTTTCCCTCTCGGCTTTACAGGTCGTGGTTGCTGATATCGCAGATTTAGCTGCCGATACGTACCGCATCCACGACCCAGTCTTGGGCCCTAATTCCGTTTCCCTTGAGAGGGATCTGGATAAGTGGCCGGGACGCTGTGTTGACCAGGTTGTGATGGGGCCTAGGGAGCACTCTATGTTGGAGCGACTCCTTAGGCTGGCTCTCCATGTTCTGTCCTACGCAGACTGGTTTACTTCTGCGTTGCTGGCTGCGAGCTGCAAGTCGGTGGAGCAGCTCCCCAGCAAGGTTGGACTGATGGAGCGCCTCAGCCAGGCAATTTGCAGGGCACATCTTGATGCGATGGCCTTACTGTCGGCTGCCATGTCACACCTTGTTGTTGCCTGCCGGTTGTCGGTCCTTTCTGGACTGCCAGTCGGCGATTCCTATCGGGCTACCCTTTTGGATGTTCCCTTGACTGGCGAGGATTTGTTTGGCGGGAACCTTTCCTCAGTGCAATCTGAGATGAGGTTGGACCCGTTTGCGTCTGAGGATGCACGCCACAATTCTGCAGGCAAGGGCGCTAGCAGGAAGAGGCTTGCTTTTGGCTCCTCCAGGCGTAGGAGGAAGAAGGCAAAAACGGCTGCTTTCAGCAGCAGGCTGCCCATCCGACTTCCGCTCCGGCGGAACGTCGGAAATCTTCCTTCCGCCGTAGGGGTTCCCATAGGGGTCGAGGCAAAGCCAAATTTTCTAGAGGTAGGAAGGGTTCCTGACTCTTCCTTGCCCTTGGTAACTCCTTGTCAACTGTCTGTCGCCGCTCCCACGCCCTTGGGAGCGGGAGGCTCCGCCGATGTGATTTGGGAAGGGCTAGATTGGCCCCTTCCGGACTTGCCAGTAGGCGGTCGGCTGTCCCATTTCGTTCCTCAGTGGAAGGAAATCACATCAGACAGTTGGGCCCTAGGGGTTGTGTCCAAGGGTCTCTGCATCCCGCTCCTTCGGGATCCACCTCTGGCGCGAGTGCCTATCTTTTTCCCTTCTCCTTCCGATCCGGGAAAGGTGGAGGCTCTCAGGTCGGAGGTTCAGGCCATGATCGCGAAGAGCGCGATCAAGGAACTTTCACCGGACCGGTGGTGTCCAGAGTTTTACTCCCGGGTCTTCCTCGTGAAGAAAAATCCGGTACCTGGTGGCCTATTATCGACCTCAGTACGTTCAACACGTACGTCGATTCCCTGCACTTCCAGATGGAAACGTCACGACGCATCATTGCGTCAGTGCGTCCAGGAATGTGGGCTACGTCCATCGATCTGAAGGATGCTTACTTTCACATCCCTGTCAGGAGGTCGGCCAGGAAGTTCTTCAGGTTCTCTTTCGAGCAAAAGGTTTACCAGTTTCGCTCTATGCCCTTCGGCCTCACTACGGCCCCCTTGGTTTTCACCAAGTTGTTGCAGGTAGTAGTGGGGCACCTCCACAGTCTCGGGGTAGATGCACACATCTACTTCGACGACTCCCTGTTGCTCTAAGTGGATCCAGTTATCCTGTCCCGGAGCACGAGGTCGGTTCTGGGCGTTCTGTGCCGCCTAGGGTTCATCCCTTCCAGGTAGAAGTCGGAGGTTCTCCCCTCCCATGATTTTGTTTTCCTCGGTTATCCGTTCAGAACCGATCTGGGGTTTGTCCTTCCACCAGCGTCCAAGTTCGAAAAGGCCTCTCTGTTGGTCTCCGTTCTGGTCGGTGTGGAGCGGATTCAGGTTCAATAGTTCCTTCGGTTCCTCGGTTACCTGAATTCACTGGCGGATGTGGTTCCCTTGGGTCGGCTTCGCATCCGTCCGCTCCAGCTGTTCCTTCTGTCAGTTTGGTCTCCGGTGTCTCGGCAGTGGGATGTGTACATTCCTCTGCCGGAGTCGGTGAAGGAATCAGCTCGTTGGTGGACTCTCGAGAGCAATGTCTTGGCAGGAGTTCCTCTGGTTCGGGCATCTCCTGCTATGACCCTTTACCCCGACGCGTCCATGACCGGTTGGGGTGCATACCTTTCCGGTCAGACGTCGGCGGGTGTGTGGGCGGGGGAACAGCTTTCAGGACACATCAATGTTCTGGAAATGCGTGCTGTTCTGTTGGCCCTTCGGGGTCTTCGATCCTCCCTGCAGGGCAAGGCCATTTGTCTGGCGACAGACAACTCCTCTGTGGTGGCTTATCTGCAGCGCCAGGGGGGCACCCGTTCCCCGGCTCTGTGTGTTTTATCCACCCAGGTCCTGTTGCTATGTCAGGAGATATCAAGGTGAGGCACCTTCCAGGTCGTCTGAATATTCTGGCTGACACTCTGTCTCGGTCTCGGAGCCCGGTTCTCAATGACCCCTGTGGGATCTGCTGTCTCAACCGAGGCATTAATGACAAAATATCAAAAAAAACAATTGTAGCAATTTCTCTGTTTAATATATCATTAGGGCATTGCTTTCCTATTACTAATTAATTATGATTAACTTTTTAATATGAGCATTGTATAGCTAAAAATATAAAAATATATGTATATGTAATTGAAACATACATGGAATTATCTCCCCTATACCATCTGCTATATATATATATATGTCTATGCTACTTATTATATATGATTTGCATCAATATTTTCTTACAAACCATTTCATTCATCTTTGTCTTTGTCATGTCAACCTAAGAAGAGAACTTATATAGGCCTAGCCTGCTGTTCAATCCTACTCAATAAAATATGATGAAATGACAAATAACCGAGGTCCCGGCAGAAGAATGAAACAATCACAAATACATGTGCATATGCTACTCCGACGACTGTACCACTAAAAAAATAAAGAACAAATCAATTATTGTTTTCACCCAAAACATATTTACAAAAAACTTGTTTTGCTTATCACTGTCTCCAAACAAACCCATTTCAAAATGATAGAAAAAAAGGAACGTGAAATTATACAAAAATCACTAAATACATGTAGTTATACGATACAGTACGGAATGAACGGTGTCGCTCTATATACTACTCCCACTAAAAACCTGTCAATTTCTAAATGTTTCCCCAAATATTTCCTTGAAATGAACAGTTAAATTCGTTAAGAAATCCCGAGTTGTTCCGAAAGAAGAAAAGACTATTATTATAGGTAAAATTTCCTACACGGTTGCAACCGTCCCAATTGGGACAATGATAAGATATAGCCCATATCAGCGATACTTTGACTTTTAATATATTAGCTATTAGACACAATATCCTTTCTATCGGTTTCATCCCGCACACATAAAAAGTATGACTGCATATCATTTATACCTATATACATAGTCTACCATCAACTATTACATACATACATACATACATACATACATACATACATACATACATACATACATACATACAAACATACAAACATACATACATACATTACATACATACATACGAATGCGGATTAAAGGTAGCAAAAATAAAACGTATCTGATATTAGCTTGTAAAGTATCACCAAGCCATATCAAACGAATACACAGTATGAATCATATAATGTCATTATCTGATCAATCTATATATGCACACATTTATATATGTTATATTTATTTTTCATAAGGATGTTTTTTTGTACATAAAAAAGTCACCGATTTCACAGATAAGTTCACTTACGGGTAAAATTGTCATCGTTCATCAGGAAAGCCGAAGCCTGGATCGTGTTGTATTGAATACTCCGTTTTTCCCCGTTTTTCAGTAACACAAACAGTTTCCCCTCAGTGCTCCAGGATCAAAAGTTCAAAAGCCTCTTTAAGTCTGTCTGTTGATTGATCCTGGTTAGGTCCTCCATAATGTAGCATCGTGTTCCCTTCAGTAATTTCCTCTGTTTGATCATCTCGAATTGCCTCCTACGGTGGGTTAGCTTACAGATAATATTTCGAGGTTTACCCCGCTGGCACACACCAAGTCTATGGGCTATGTCGATATCTGCTTCATCAATTGTGACATTCAGTTTGTCATATACAAATTTCACAATCTTTTCAACGCACTCCTCAACAGTTTCATTCTTGATGGAATCCTCAAGTCCCACTATTTGAATAAAGCTTTTCCTTCCGTGCTGTTCAAAATCATTTAGTGTATTGTCCTGCTCACATTGCCTATCTTCCGATTCTACCAAGTGTTGCTCCAATTTGCTAACTGTCTGTTTAAATCATCATTCTACTCCTCGAGATCAAAAACACGACATTCAAGTCTTTCAACAAGTTCTCTGTTTTCCTTTTTAGTATCCTCTCTTAGAATTATCATCTGTGAGTGTATTTCCTCTTTGAGCGTGGATAGGATAACATAAATATTATCCAGCTTTTCATCGGTAGACATTTTCCCCCTTGATATGTCACCAAGTCTTCCAGAATTAGGACCCTTCGACTGTCCTTCATTGTTGCTGGTGCTCGCATTTCTGGTAGAAGCCATTTTCACTTCAGACACAAATACACTTGTCACAATAAATATATAGATGTCCAATACAGGTGTATAGGTGTACAGGGAAGTGTCAACCAGTACAGTGCAGTATAGCTGATAGTGGTCAATAGTGTGGACACTGAACCATGGTCTGTCTCTAAATATTTGGATCCTCAAAACACCATAAATGCAGACAAATTTGCGCTTTAAAAACCACAGGCACAATATATAGTGTCTGTTACATGTACAGAGCCAAATTCTTCATGAAAGTTGCAGTATTTGACATGTGGTTACAAAAACTGCTGGAGGGACCAGAACACCACGTTTTGGTCTTGGGAGGCTGCGTTATGTTCGTATTTGTCTCCTTGTAATAGCGCAGAACTGATGCCGAATTTATAGTGCTACCGCACTGAAATATACTGCCGAAGACACCCAGCAGGACTCCTAAATTTCTGAGTGATAAGCATGAGTAGAAACTACCATTTTTACAGACTCTGGTATGTCTCGGTCAGGGGATAGAACCATAAACGTTCCTCACAGGGGCGAACATTCAACTAAAGTTGTTTAAAAAAGAGAAAAGATAAGATCCCAAATATAGTCGCTTCTTACGATCATACAATGGGGCTGTATAGCTCCGGATTGATTGAGTGTTTTAACTTCCGCTTCATTACCGAGTAGTTCGGTTAACCATACTCGGAAGTGAAAAGAAAGTAAAACCACACAATCAATCAGAAGCTACAACTCCTATATATATACTAGTATAATGAACGTGATACTTGTGACGTCATAGGAGCAGGTGTGGGGCAAGAGTCCATATACTAGTAGCTAGGGTTCAGGAGCGTTATCTACTCATGCTTAACGCTATGGAAAAATTCTAACCTATATGGTTAACTAGTATATACTAGTATAATGAGTCTGAAGAATCTCCTAGAAGAGATGAAAGTACTAAAGACTCGTTGTTAAGAATTTTTCTTTATATAATATTTATTCGTCCGTAAGGATCATTTTTCTGATTTATAATATACTAGTACAATGTATATATATATTACTGTAGCTCCTGAACCCTAGCTACTAGTATATGGACTAGTGCCCCACACCTGCTCTTATGACGTCACAAGTATCACGTGACCTGTTAGCTCATTAAAATTCCCACTAGTAAGGAGCGGTCACCTGTGATTGCCCATATCTGGGTAACGGGACACTTCTGAATGCTCGTGTATGGATGTTTCGTTATTTATTTAAGTGTATAACAGCTCTCGACTTATTTGTGTATACATGTGTAACAGCTATTGAAGCTACCTTTGAGTTCAAATTAAAAGTGATACTAGATAGTGTCAGTTAAATTGGTTTTAAGATTAAATTGCAAAAGAAAATAATAAAGCTGAATTTAGGTTATAAGATATACCAGATTAATACTGTGGAAGTAAATATTTTGTTAACTCAAATTGGGTTTATTATATATAAAGCATATCATCAAACTAAACAAAAAAGGGACACTGTAAACATTGTATCAATTCTTAAACATGAATAACAACATGTTATCACTTTACGACGCAAACCGTCCAACCTATAAAAAGCATTTATTCGTAATATGTGAACGTAGTATCAATCTACATACAAGTAATACAACATACTGACAGATAATCGTTAATACACTAGGGGAAACCGTTTTTATTTTAATTCTCGTTTTTTGTTAATTATAATTTTAGAACATCGTGGAACTTAGATAAAGGGTTATCGATCATTTCCGGTTATATATATGGCTGGAGGAAGTGTCAGTCGGTATGGACTGGACCAACCTTTCTCTAGTTATACCTATGGCTGGAGGAAGTGTTAGTCGGTAGGGACTGGCCCAACCTCTCAGGCTTTCTCGAGTTATACCTATGGCTGGAAGAAGTGTCAGTCGGTAGGACTGGACCAACCTTTCTCTAGTTATACCTATGGCTGGAGGAAGTGTCAGTCGGTATGGACTGGACCAACCTTTCTCTAGTTATACCTATGGCTGGAGGAAGTGTCAGTCGGTATGGACTGGACCAACCTTTCCCTAGTTATACCTATGGCTGGAGGAAGTGTCAGTCGGTATGGACTGGACCAACCTTTCCCTAGTTATACCTATGGCTGGAGGAAGTGTTAGTCGGTATGGACTGGCCCAACCTATCAGGTTTTCTCTAGAACATTGGTTAGACAGTATATATACGACAGTACAAGATATAGAACATTGACTTTGCTGTTTAAAGTTTAAAGAATTTCTCCTCTAAGGGAACAAATACATAATATAGGTATACGTGTTATATCAGCAAAGTATGCCCAAAGAATTAGTTATGAGTTTGATAAACAACTTATAGATATGGCTAGAGGAAGTATTTGTTTGTAGGGGTTGGCCCAACCACTTAGACAACCTCTAGTCATACATGTACGTATTAAAACAACTAACATTACTAAAGATTGTACTTACATCACTATCAACATATCACAAAGTGAGTGTGAAAGGGAATGAAAGAGTTGTCCAGATAGGGAGTAGAATGTGGTAGCAATATATGTATGCTTTGAAAGAGAATGATTGATCTACACGAGTTGAGTGTGGATAATTGATGTAAAAAAAAATCAAGGAAAAACATTATTAAAAGCAATAAAAACGAACGAATAATATAAATACAGATGTACGCCGATGAAATGGCTCGGTGCTGAGCACCAAGTACGATAGAGATATAGCAACAATAAAGTACAAGTGTAGCGTATATGTACGTAACACCCACATTGATACTAATTCTTACCTTTCTAAAATAAGCATTGCTAGTTTTTAAAATTGTTAGTATAGATTGAAATAAAAGTGTAAAGGTATACAATCAAAGAGTCAAAACTGAATACAAAACGTTAAAAAACATCCAACATGCCGTACTAATATTAAAACACGGAAGAACGAAAAGAAGAAACTTATTGTGAGAAATTTTACGTTATTTCCATTTTACAGTTGGCTGTTTGCGAACATATCATCAAGGACCACCATTAAAAGATTTAGAGACAATTTTGGACCATCTAAACCCAGGCGGACGTTACGCCCCACTGATGTGTGAAACTAGCCAGCGAGTAGCCATAGTGATACCCTACCGGAACAGAGAATTACAGCTGCGCACGGTCCTCTATAACCTCCATTTAATGCTTCGAACACAGCAGCTTGACTACGGAATATTCTTAGTCGAACAGGTTGTATGAATGCTATATTTTTAAGTAACACAAACACGTTTGATAGGGTCAAAATCAGCAATTGATATTCATATACGTGTTATTGAACTTTTGGCACATTTGAATGTTATAACAGTGTATATATTCCACCACGGGGTGACTTAATAATAACTAGAATTGCAATTGCGAGCAATAGTACGAAGCCCTTACTTTATAGTGAATCCTCTGCTTATAACAATAAACTTCGTCATTATCAGATAGTTTATATCATATACAGCTTCATGACTGCTCGTTTCTACAGCATTCAATACAAAAAATGTTTTAATGTATACTTACTGAAAATGTAATTGTCTAGGACAAATGGGAAATTTATGGTGAAAATATCTTTCAGATTCTCCATCAAAGTAAGTATTGTAACACTTTCACTACTTGGTATCTTGTTGTCGTGATTGGGTTAGATAGAGAATTTTATCATAAAATTAAGGTTCGTTCCCAGCCTAGAACTGTGACCAAAAGAAGACCAGAAGCAGAAATGCAAGTAAACAATATGATAAATATCATAAAACACATTGGTATCCAGCTCACAATCCATATGGATCCAGTATAGAGAATGGCTTACTTATTTACCTAAGGTGCTTTACCCATGTCCGGGTACCCAGTTTACCCGTACTTGGGTAAGATTTACCCGAAACTAGAGTGAAGTCAAATATGTATCCGAAATCAGTTATTGTTTGAATTATGATCTCAAGAAATTACTTAAGCTTCACAAGTTTTACCCATCATTGGATAAAATCAAGAAACTAGACACATTGTCAATACATCCTTGGCAGAAGATATTTAATGGAATGACCTTAAAATCGACGACTTTCTCGCCTTTTATACTATTCATGAGTAATCGCACGTGACCTTTCCTGCCAAATTCCGAATTACGGCCGATATAATGTCCATATCCGTTGCGGGGTTTACATTTGGGTATTAGTTTCGACCATCCGGACACTAAAGAGTTCCGATCATCATCATCATCATCATCATCATCTTCCTAGACAGGAGCTAACCCTAAGGGGTGTGCTGCTCCAGCAATATGGTGGCCATATCTAGAACCGCCAGATAAAAATGGGGTGTTTCTTTTTTATAAAAAGAGAATCCTATGTACATTTTGTAGGACTAGCTGGATCATACGGAATCCAAAATTTAAAAGACTTGGTCTTAATTACAAGTTATAAGTATCAACTCTTCAGTAGTCGGTCGTAAATGCAACTCGACTGAATGCATGACAATCGGTACCAATAAATAGAATATGGTGAAAAACTGTGGTTAAAAACGAGTTCATTGGTTCAGCGGTTCAGTCTCCGTAGTGCTTCCCTGTGAGGTCCTCTGGTCGTAATGAGGCCTGGAAGCTCTCGACTGTAGCTGTGCGGCCTTAATATCACTGGTNAGTTGTGCGGCGTTAATATCACTGGTGATGTTGTTCCAGATAAAGATGGGGGGGGGGGAGTTTTGGTAGATGTCTATTTTGACCTGGATTTGCCTTAGGCTACCGCTAGTGGCCCCACTGGTCCTTGCATCTACCTGACAGATCTTTTGGCTAAACTCTACTTCCACAACATTATTAATGATATTGTACACTAATGTTGCCCTGGCCCTAGCTCTCCCGACAGCCTACAGGTCCCATCCGAGATGATCGAGCATAATAATGATAATATACAACATTTATCTAGTGCCTTATATGATTTGAAAAATTACTCTAAAGCGCTTTCAAACATATGGACAATTGTATTAGTTATAATTGTAAAACTATTGGCTTACAATCACCGTTATACATTAAGCAAGAAGGTAATCATCGTTAGAAGGAAACCTGCAAATCACGGTGTTTTGGGGTACTCCTGATAGTACGTCCGCTTCCGATGATTTGCTCCCTTCCACGATGACTCGTTGCTTCTTGTTGTTTAAGAAGTTCCTATTCCATGCATGTAGGTTTCCCTCGATTCCGTAGTTGTGAAGTTTGACGAGTAGTCGCTCGTGTGGGACCTTGTCGAAGGCCTTGGAAAAATCAAGAAGTACGATGTCCATCTGTTTTCCTGCATCAACGCAAAGTCGTAAACAGTCTTCACTAGCTGCGTCTTACACGAGCGCCTTCTCCGGAATCCGTGTTGAGTGTCTGATAGTGTTTGCTCGTCGTCCATATTTTGCATGACGGAGCTGTGTATGATGTGTTCAATCAGCTTTGCCTTTGATCAAATTGAAGTCAGCAATACCGGTCTGTAGTTTGCAGCAGTGGAGCAGTCCCCTTGAAAAACCGAGACTACGTGTGCCATTTTACATGCCTCTGTTAAATGGTGGTGAGGACAGGTGTGAGTTCCTCACATAGTTCCTTAGGCAGTCTTGCTGATATGGAATCCAGGGCCAGAAGTATTGTGTGGTTTGAGTCCCTTCAAGAGCTTCTTCACTCCCTGCTCTGTTACCGTGATGTCACGCATTGTCTGATGTTGACTGTGACCCATAGAGGGCATAATGTTGAGGTGAATACGGAGCTGAACTGGGAGTTAAAGATCTCAGACCTAGTTCTGGCATCGCTGTACAACAGGCAGGGGGCGACAACAGACGATTCTTGTCTGTTACTCTTGATAAAAGACAAGAATCGTTCGGGGTTCTGCTTACTGTCCGGACTGATGATGTTACTGACATAATGGTTGTGGGCTGTTCGGATCTCTCTCTTTGTCTCAGTTTTTAGGGTGTGGTACCTTTTCCAATCCATGTCCTTTTCTAAGCCTTGGCTTTATGGTAGGCCCGGTCTCTAGGTCTGATTTGGCGCCTGATGTCGGTATTGATCCACGGATTCGTGTGGCCCGTTCTCACACATTCCTGGAGGGCTATGAGGACACAAGCAAAGCTTTGCTCTTGGTAGACTCTATCTTGACGCATAGTAGTTCTGATGTTTGACTACTGTATACAGGCGTACTAATGAGGTTGGACTTTATTGCAATAAGGACACCGCTATAACAATCACTTTTCCTGTCGTTCTGATATGTAATATAAACAGGAAGTATTACTTCTGAAGATTGGACACCAGAGTGTAACCAGGTCTCTTGTACTTTTGCACAAATGGGCCAGGGTTGAGTTCTGTCTGTCCACTTATTAGGAGTAAAATTTTCATGTACCGTTTGGTGGCAGTCATAACACCGTATTGATGCGTCGGATGAATGTTGATCAGACAGACGAACAACGATGTTAGTGGAAACATGGAATCAATTTGAGGAATAAGTGAGATACGATAATGATTGTAATCATGTTGTCGTGTCCGATTTAGTGTTTTGAAAGGTGAACGCAACAGGCTTCCAACGTCGTAGTAACATTGTGAGACTTCAGGGGTGGATAGGTGTTCATCATCATTGACGATTTAAATTGTTGTCGTGCAGGCTGTGCTTTGGTCTTACTGCGAGGGAAATAGCCAGAAAGGATGCAGTGTAGTATTAAAGTTATTACATACCACTTTGGAGGAGACATATTTCTTGTCAGGGTTATAAACAAACCACGGTCATAACCGGAAGTGGGATGAGATGAGTTCCATTGAGCCAGGTGATACAAGATTTAATCGAATTTCCTGGTGAAAATTGAGATCATAGCGTCGTGATGAATTACTAAGGAACCATGGTGATGTTACAAATCACAGTGGACACAAAAATAAATTAGAATAATGAAAAATATGATAATACCGAAACATGAAAAAATGGTGATTGGTGTAAAATGCTACGACTGGCGGTCCGAGCATGCGCACAATCCCAGGATCCCGATGTTTGCGAAGATAGTGACATGGTCGTCTGTCGACATCTCCGGCTGAAATAACAGTTCCAAAATAAAAATAAAAGGAATATGACATCTAACTGTCACGATTCAAGTCTCTGGTAACTATATATATGTTGCATTTTCTTGTCATGCCTGTGTTAATTCCGAACATGCGACTCGTAAGTATGGCGATCTGTTTCATCGTAGGATTATCCTTGAAACTCACCTGATTCTCTTCAGCATAGAAATAATTGACTTCTAATTCCCTAATCATCCCTGGATCGTTACATTATTTTGGCCTAAGGGGTTTAACAAGATCTTGGTTTAAATATCCTGATTGAAACAGGTGTTTTTTGTAATATGGACATCGTTATGTTATTAATGTGAAGTATAAGAAGATCTCCATCGCTTTGCCTGTTGCCCAATCCCTTTGTTTCTAAGATCTGAACAATAAATTTTCTGAAACTGAAAGATCTTCATCACCGAAAATAAAATGGAATTACTTCAAGCCCCCTTCCCAAAGCCAGATAATCATTCATATACAAATGCCTTAAATGCAGTCGCTGTGTTTTATACAAATATAGCTAATCACACAAGAGCGCCCTTCAGTGCCGAAAACGGAATGCATCTGAACAAAGTTGATAAAGCGTGGAAATGTAAATCTGTGATAAAGTATTTTGCAGGTTGTGAGCAACTCGAAGTGTTATAAAAACGATACAGTATTTTGCAGGCTGGGAATAAGGCTTAGTGTTATAGAAAACAATACCTTGTGTGACACTACAACTTATATGTCGTTTGTAAGATGAGAACGACAATGTGTAATGCCAAGGAAATGGTATTTTGCAGGCTGGAAGCAACACTTTTAACAGGGGGATGCTGATGAACATTGGATATGCCGAAGCTATAAAAACATACAATTACACGTGTTTTGTTTTCCATGACGTCGATCTCATTCCTGAGGATGACCGCATCTACTACGGGTGTGGAACAAACGTACGCCACCTGTCTGTTGCAATCAACAAGTTTAATTATAGGTAAGCACATGTCTACAGCTATCTGTACTTCAATCGAAATAGTGTTTTATTTCATCTCAAAGACAGTAGTCATTGGTTGTCTTAATCAATGAATTATTGTATAGTAGTAATCTGTCCTCGTGAATTACCTTACAGTTGTGAGCCGTTTCCATGATTTATCATATGATAGGGGGGCATTCTCCACGGATTACCTCACAGTGGCGAGCCGTATCAACGAAATACAATACAATTGGGAGCTGTTTCCATGATTTATCATATCATTGGGAGCATTCTCCACGAATTACCTTACAGTCGTGAGCCGTCTCCACAAATGACCATACAGTTGTGAGTCGTCTCTACGATTTGTATATATATAAATGGGAGCCGTCTCCACGAATTACCTTACAGTTGTGAACCGTATCAATGATTTTATCTTATAATGGGAGCCGTCTCCACGAATATCCTTACAGATGTGAGTCGTTTCCACGATTTGTATATATATAAATGGTAGCCGTTCCCACGAATCAACTTACAGTTGTGAACCGTCTCCACGAATTATCATTTTATTTGGAGCCGTCTCCACGAATTACCTTACAGTTGTGAGCCGTCTCTTCGAATTACCTTACATTGGTGAGTCGTTTCCACGATTTGTATATATATAAATGGGAGCCGTCTCCACGAATTAACTTAAAGTTGTGAACCGTATCAATGATTTTATCTTATAATGGGATCCGTCTCCACGAATTACCTTACAGTTGTGAGCCGTCTCCACGAATTATCATTTTATTTGGAGCCGTCTCCACGAATTACCTTACAGTGGTGAGTCGTTTCCACGAATAACCTTACAGTTGTGAGCCGTTTCCACGAATTACCTTACAGTGGTGGGTCGTTTCCACGAATTACCTTACAGTTGAGCGTCGTTTCCACGAATTACCTTACAGTGGTGAGCCGTCTCCACGATCACCTTACGCACCAAAACGCACATGTGAGCCGTTTCCATGATTTATCATATATGATTTAATAATATAATGAGCCAACCGCTATTAATCGTCCATTGGATTATTGTTGGATAGTTGTCAGTCATTCCCATGAATATCATTTTCTATGAAACCTGTCTTATTCGCTTCCTCGAGTAGTCCTATCTTACATATCCATGTAATCTAATTTCTAATGAAACCACCAAATAAGCCCTGTGTGTTCAGATATTTGATCCGCGCAATACATAGCATGCTATGAATTAAACTCCGTTTTTATATATCGCTTTCAGAATAGTCTTTCCAAACCTTATCGGTGGAGTGACTCAGTTGCCGAGAGCTGCTTTTGAAAAGATCAACGGATTTTCTAATTTGTACTTTGGATGGGGAGGAGAGGATAACGATTTAGGTTTCAGGTATGCTACTTTGTCAATTAATTTTATAACCAGACAAAACAAACTGCTAAATGCTTTTGCGTTTCATCATTTTCTCATTTAATAAAGCATTAAAGCTCAGACTTGATATTCTATATCCTCTTCCTTACCATTGTATACGATCATACAATGCATATCAGTTACTTTTTATCTGTTTGATATCCGTAAACCATTAACAAATAAATATGCCATTCGCTGATTAAACAAACGTTTTATACTTACAGTTGATTCAAAAATTTCCACCATCACCACATTCGGTATCATACCAAAATAAAGTATCTCACAAACGCACATGTTAATATTTTTACTTTCTATTTATATCTTCTATTTAGATAATGTAAGGAAATTAAGACTAAACATTATTTAGCGTAGGATTATTTTATTATCATAGTTAAGGATGTGTCAAGACAAAATCGTTTTGGAGCAGTTTACTTGGTGGAGGTGATTAAAACAATGTTTTCTTTTCGTTAAATACCAGTTGTTTTGATACCTTACCAATAATTCTTCCTGATTCCGAACATGATATTCTAATAAGATTGTCTTTTACTTTTGTATTGTGGTGAACAACAAGTTTTGTCCAGTTAAATCTTCACGAATCCGTGTTTGTGTTCCTGTAATTAATGTAATGGTATTAACTGTATCAGTTCTTTTCTGAATAATTGTTAAGTTAAATTTCATAATCGAACTAGCTTACTACATTAAGTGTCATTAAATTATAAAATTCTCGGTTAGTTATACATGACTCGTTTCTTTTCTTTTCCTTATTATTTGATAAACTAACAAAGAAAGTTGTTTTCAGAATCCGTAACGCCAAGTTAATTGTTGAAAGGCAAAGCATAGCGATAGCACGTTACAGAATGATAAAGCATCTCCATGAACGTTCTAATGCACCAAATCCCATAAGGTAGGCATAACTGTTAGATACATGGTTGTGTCACCAAATCCCCTAACGTAAGCATAACTGTTAGATACATGTTTGTGTCACCAAATCCCAAAAGGTAGGCATAGCATAACTGTTAAATACATGTTTGTGTCACCAAATCACAAAAGGTAAGCATAACTTCCCCTAACGTAAGCATAACTGTTAGATACATGTTTGTAGCATAACTGTTAATTACATATGTGTGTCACCAAATCCTATAAGGTAGGCATAACTGTTAAATACATGTTTGTGTCACCAAATCACAAAAGGTACGCATAACTGTTAGATACATGTTTGTGTCACCAAATCCCATAAGGTAAGCATAACTGTTAAAAACATGTTTGTGTCACTAAATCCCAAAAGGTAAGCATAACTGTTAATTACATATGTGTGTCACCAAATCCTATAAGGTAGGCATAACTGTTAAATACATGTTTGTGTCACTAAATCCAATAAGGTAGGCATAACTGTTAAATACATGGTTGTGTCACTAAATCCCAAAAGGTAAGCATAACTGTTAATTACATATGTGTGTCACCAAATTCCATAAGGTAGGCATAACTGTTAATTACATGTTTGTGTCACCAAATCCCATAAGGTAAGCATAACTGTTAAATACATGGTTGTGTCACCAAATCCCAAAAGGTAAGCATAACTGCTAATTACATGTTTGTGTCATCAAATTTACACGTTTTTTTCACTAAAAAGGTATGTGTTAATGGTAAATAAACATTTGTGTCATCAAATCTCCGAAGTTTGGCGGTACTGGTAAATCTACCACGTTTGCGTTATAACGACACTTTTCATTGATTAATAAGCATGAATTATTGGATGATAGACCAAGCGTTTGCGTGTATTATTTTCCAACAGATCAATGGTCTTTCAAAAACCTGCCCGGCAAATGTACCAATAAACTAGCTAGTCGCGGGACTGGTTTCATTTAATTTTGTATGTTATTTTTTAAATTTGCTAGAGGACAAACAAAAGATGTTCTGTTTTATGTCTAAGACTTCTTGGTTCAATTGAGCTTACCGCAGAGGTGACTTGAAATATTGTTTGTAAATCTGTCAAATACTGATTTCATGAGTTGACTAGCGATGCGGTAGATTGATTGATTGATTTGATTGATTAAAAGTAATTTCATATGAAATGAAAACGAGTGTAAGATCCTTTTGATCACATAATCAAGATTTGTGGCATTTATTGGTGAAAAACGACAATTTGCATGCAAACTTGAAATGTAAAAAGCCGCCATTTTGACTCCAGTGCGTAAGTCTGTGACGTCATGTACTTGTCATAGGCGTGACGTAACAATTGAAACTTACAACCAATCACAGGGCTGAAAGGTCACATTGCATGGGTTAATATTCAATGCATTATGTGATAAAAAGCTTCATGGAATATTTTCAAATATCAAAGAGATTTTCATAAATACTACAAGTGAGAAGATATTCTAAACAGAGTCATTGAGGAATAAAAAATAGCTTTCGATTTTGTTCAAATGCTGCATTTAATTTTTACACATGTTGTGCTATCTATGCGATCATTCAATAAAATATAAACGGAAGAGGTAATGTTGTTGTTTTATATATTAACTATGCAGGCCAAGGCGAGGTACAATTTGATAAACCTTGGAATTTGATTTCTATTACTATTTCTATCTTCAGATTCCAATTATTGAAAAACGCCATTCGGCGGATCAATAGTGATGGGCTTAACACTCTAAAGTATAGAGTGTTACACAAGAAAGAAGAAAAACTGTATACTAATATAACAGTTGAAATTAAGAAAGAAGACTATAACCTTTAAGTAAGTAATTACGTTAAAATATTCAACACTATACCCGCGCTTGCAGAATTTCACATGTGGAATGTATCCACACGCTTGCATGTTCTTTGAAAATAACAAGTCCTTGAGCTCTGAAAGGTGTAAACGAAAGTTCCGTTAAACCAAAAACTGTCTTCGAACGAAATCTCGAAATTAAGCGACCAGACTCCTCGACGTCATCTTGTTGTATGACAATAATGGTCACACCATAATCATTACCAGTCTCTGTGACAACCACAACTAATTGTGCTTTCACGATCGTTACCCGGCTTTCCGGTAAAATACGAGTGTCCCCTCCGTATTTGTTGTGATGATGTTGATTCATATAGAATGTACAAGAATACTATTTGATTGATGCAATTATTTAACTACTGTCATTGTCGTTATTACAAGTCCTAAATACTTTACTAATTCGTTTGATCAAAACAAACTTTCTGTTCAATGCCAGAACAAATAGAAGTATTCATGTTTACCTATATCGTGTTACATACTGAAGGTGCAGAACTAGAATTTGTTAAATGCTAGGCATATACTTTAATTAAATACATTAAAACTAAATGTTGTTTTTGAAAATTTCAGGAACCAACAGTCACTGCGATGTAGTATACAAGTTCTTCACCGGTTCCACTTGGTCAACGACGAGGATAGCAAGTCTTTAAGTAGGACAAACTGTTATCGGACACTTAATTTAAATATTCTGTTTAGAAAATATTCACGACTATGACTTTGTGAGAAGCCTTTAATGAAACCAATACTTAGGATGTTAAAAGATTATCAAACTATCTTAGCCGATCTGAGAAAAACACAAATGCAACTATGCCTGCAATGAAATTAATACTAAAATCCACTTTTTGATAGCCTGGACGGCGATATCACCCAATGTTAGTTGAACTGAGGAATACAACCATGCAAATTTACCAACAATGAAAAAACATACTTCAATAATTAATTTAACTGGAAGAAGAATATCTTGGCTATCAAAGACAAAACCGTCAAGATGAACACCGGTTCTATGAAGCCCACATGTACAACACCCAATATCTATCCCGAGTACCAAAATTGTAAAAAGAATATTATGCAGGTACTCCAAGCTCACTACTTGTTTGTACCCATATTGTATCCTTTCATTAATTTTAGGTAAAATTTGAATCAATCAGCGGATAATTAAGTATCATACATACAACAAAATAGAGCGAAAGGGCACAGGAATATAAGCAAGGTATTGACACATGATTGAACACGGGAAAATTGGGAAATCACCAGGCCAAAAAAACATTCATTCATCTCAATGTGTCATCAATGTTAGACAGATTTATTCCGGGTCTTTAGATTAAAACAATTCAGAAACAATGCAACAGTAAAATTTGCTAAGAACACAAAATAGTATTCATCCAAAGATTTTAGGATTCGTGTCTATTTCCACATCAAACACATGTTTACGGTAAGTTTAAAAGAAGATCAGTATATATAGCGTTTTGTTTACTTGACTATCGCCCGGTGGAGTTTTTGGTCCAACGTTGGTGTTTGTACTAGAGTAGAGAGTTGTTGAATTACAGAGCAGTAGATATTTTATTTATTTAACTATTTATGTGGGTTCACATGTTGGTATGATAATCGCAAAAGTGAACGGTTAATTTGTCTGTGTTGGCCAGCTCCAGTTCATGCTGCCTGATTGGCCGACTGTCATTTGTTGCAACCCTCGTGTTGTATTGCAAATCATAACAATAGGTTATCACAAAATAACTTATTAATTTCATATTAATATTAATATATTTTTGTATATCTACATCTCTATTATCATTATAACATGTACTTATTATTTATCATTTTTAAGCAGTGAACTTTCAAAAGCTCTGTCTGTCGCCGAATGTCACTTATTCAGATTTTGAGTCTCCATTTGCTTTCTAAAAAAAGTTATGTTTTATTAACATCTACGAAAAGAATTCTATAATACTTGTACAATTAAAATATTTTAGTTATTTGTAACGTTTTTACTCAGAACTTTGTCCGTTTGCTGGACAGCTAAAAATTATTTTAGTTTTACATTTTTTAACAATGAATGGTTTCCTCCACCATGTGGTCATTTCGTCCATTTCGTCAGTGTTGAAGATCAAAACAGTGAAATCTATATCCAAAGTGTTCCAGAAGATATGTAGAAACTTGTTGACGGACTTGCTTGGGGACCTTTATCGATCAGTAAATGAAGTTGTTGAATGGTTTCCCGTTGAGTTTTATATATAACTCGCAAGTACGGCAGATTTTTCTTATTCTCAAAACTATCTAAATCGGTTGTGAAAGATAAAAATACTGACTTAACAGTGAACTATATGATATCCATCGGCATACGTTGCAAGTTCTACACAACAAAAGGGTAAAATGTTATAGTTTTTTTTTTTAATTGATCGGACATCATATGATATTGCGACATCATAAACAATTGTCTCTTAGCAATTTCACCTAGTAAGCATGCAATTTTAGTCTCTCAAAAGGGCAATCTGTTACATGGCTCCGTTCAGGCGTAGTACGAAGTTAACGAAGCCATGTAACATGTTTTTAATCAGATTGTCAAAAGGGCCACTTTGTCTCAAATTTATCATTATCATTAAGCTGTGGTCTTTCCAAAAAAAGGCCAAAAAGTCAGCTTATTACAAGTAAATATGTGATTATAGGCAATGACAGTTTATAGAGATTGGAATATCCTGTTTAGTGGATTGTTTTGCGTTCCGAATTTGTTCTTGTGAAAATGAATGGGCAACGTTTTGATTCATCAAAGGATGGTTTATATGGTCCCTTTGTGAACACAGGTGATCAGTATATATTTTGACTAGTATTTGTTTTCCTACTCCAATAAATTTAAGTTTATTAATATGCATAAAAACAAGTTAAATGTCACTTTTCGTAACAGGTAGCAGGATCATACAAAAACTCCGAGTTATAGTAGTACTGTGTTGAGCAATCTCATCTCGGGTGCATTATGTCAGTGTAGATATCACTTCTTGCAGCAGTTCATGTGGTGCGACTCACAGCTGTGACAGATTTCCTTAAAACATCAATTCAAATTGAAGGATTGAATGAAGAACAGACGTTTTGTTTGGTTTGTCTTTTACGTCCTATTAACAGCTATGGTCATTTAAGGACGTGCCAGGTTTTGGTGGTGGAGGAAAGCCTGAGTTCCTGGAGAAAAACCACTGACTTGTGGACAGTATCTGGCAACTGCCCCACGTAGGCCTCGAACCTGCGACCCAGTGGTGGAGGGCTGGTGGTAGCAGAATGTTAGACATCTTAACCACTTGGCCACCTCGGCCCCCGTTTATAGATGTAGTTGAGATGAGAGTATACAACACCTCAATACAATCCATGGTATTTGTTTCAGTATTTTTTTAATCATCAAACTACAACTGTAAATATGCCTGAAAATTATGGACAAATAAATCTTTCAATCAATAAAATCAAAATATGAATATTCTTTATTTTTTTACTGGACAATAACATTGTACATTTGCATGAAATGTCTGCTTTAAAGTTGTTAAGAATTATATACAAAAAATACAGATAATAAAGTACAGCAAACATGACAATTATTGAGGCAGTGCTATTTTCGCCAATATTACAGTACAAAATATGTACTTGACATAGAGCAAACATTTTCTTGTAATTAAAAGCAATTATGTAAATTCCCAATGTTTGTTGGCAAGCCAAACTGTAATATGTCTTCTACACTTATGATACACAAACAAATTTAGGCATATAAATATTTAAAAAGTATTCTCTCTCTCTCCCTCTCTCCATCTGTATCTGTCACAGTTTTACATACAATAACTCTATTTTTCTTTACCTTAACAAATCATTTTCCATGCCATTGTATACTTGTGGGTATTCCTTGTATACATAATTAAGCAATGCTTGAAAAGATATAAGGCCATAACTTAAGTTGGGCATATATGTCTCCTAATAAAGTTTCATAGTCTTTTATAAGTTATTTAATATATGATATGATATTGTACTTATATATATTTGCCCGATTATTTTTGACACATGCACATCATCACATGTTCATATTAAATTCTTTCTTCTTTACAAAAGTCCCAGAGACAACAAATGAAATGATTGAACTTCAATACTCCATCTAGTTTTGCAATTTAAACATTATGTTAATTAAGCCCAAAAACCTCTTTTGATTTATGAACAGATGAAGAGGTATAACTGTAAGGGATTGTCCCATTTATATTATTTTATGATGTGTTTGTATATATATTATTCTATGAAGCTGAATAAATCTAAATTATCGAAAGTTTGTATCCCATTTAGTAATTGTTAACAAATTTTTAAATATTTTAATTTACATGCAAAAGATTTCATCAGTAATAATTGTCTTCAAGTTACTTCATTACTTTTTAGATTATCACTTTGTCAGTGTGTATATCTGTCTATATTATAAAGGTTCTAATTTATTTAACTTATGATTATTTAAATTTGTACTGTTTCAACTAGAAATCAGTAAATGTATCACAATAAAATATTGTTTGCAAAAATCTTGACTAGTTATTTTCTGAAAAAGTTAGCAGGGATAGTAGGAATTTAATCCCAGTAAGGATAGATATTTTTTAGGCATACCTTAAATGTACCTCGTATCAAGGCACATTTCAGGTATACCTCAGTCAGAGGTACGATTTAGGCACATTTTAGGTATACCTCAGTCAGAGGTATAAAAAGGCACATTTTAGGCATGCCTTAATTGTGCCTAAAATGTGCCTGAAATGTACCAATATTGAACAGGTTTTAAAGGGACATCACGTGAAAAGGCGTTTTTTTTTAATGAATTTATGTATTGTATGCACTTCCACTTATGTTACCACGCTATCCCCATATTCATAGTCCGTTCCAAATGTCCAATTTGACCACTTGAATTGTTCGGGAAAGCCCTGCTAAAAATAGCGCCAATAACGTCACCTGACTAGGCAGTAAACACAAGTGGTGCGAGCGAGATGAAACGGTTTCCAAAGAGGCCCCCAGAGAGGGGCCGTCAGGCGATGCAACTTCTTGCCGCACTATGAAACCAAGTTATATGATTTCGAAGTCCGTATTCAAACTTATTGAACAGTAAGTATTCATCATTAGAAGTTAATTGCACACTTGCCAATATTCAGAATTTAAATTTATTAGCTTTAAACATAAATGTGTTGCCAATAAAATTAAACAAGGGATGGGGCACAAGTTTTTACAATTTATCACAGCCTTCTCCCGTCATACATTTACAACTAAATGTCAACAATGATAATAGGCATAAACATAAAGTAGATATATTTAAATATATATTGAATTTAGTACCGGAATGTGGCCGGTACAGATGGTACGTGGCTAAACACCTTCCCTACACCAAGGGACAACCTTTCTGATTTTTTTTGTATGTTGCCGAGGCAGAGGAGGCCGGGTATTCATATGAGTACTAATTTAAATCTTGCATGTAAAAACAAAAATAATCGTTTAATTCAGCAATATAATTAAATCATACCATTTTATTGAACCCGGTAATATTATAAATTATGTAAATCCACGGACTTCGATAACACGTATCTCGGTGACCCAGAAAATACGCCGTGGGCCATCACAACAGTTATCCCTTGGAGGGCCTCATGGAAAAATCAAACTAACCAGTCACTTATCCCTTCCTTTCGCATAAACCACTGTATAATTATAGAAACACAAAGTAAACTCTCTCCAATGCATGCACATTAACATATTAAACTAAGAACATCTGTGTTCAAACTCGGACAAAGATACTAACGAGCTTAATAGTTTTAGATATTTATTCATTACATAAACAGCGCTAGCATTTCTGTCGATTCCATTTCAGCTTAACGGGCTATTCGGAAGAATGCATGCACCGTACTAACTGCTACGGCAGGTTACTGCCCACCTGCAATAATGATTCCGTAACGTACTCCTTGTGCTATCTTTTGACCATTTGGCAACTTTTCGTTTCGTAGCTGACACGGTACAACACTTTTCTTTCGCTTACTTCACACGGCCAGTCATTTTGTTTACAAAGAAATGGTGTGCTATGCGCATGCGCTAGTAGAGGGAAATCCCTGAACAAAACGTTGGTCAGACAGGTAGAAATACCGATGATTTTCTTAGATTTAATCATTTTTATGAATCTATTTCAGCCAAATCCGATCGTTATTTTCCATANATAAAATAATATTTTTACAAAACAAAAATATGTGTGAATTATTTATCACAGGAACGACAAAATCCGGATAAACTCGTCGCTTCGATTATTATAGTCATCGCTCATTTTGTGTTTCGGACGAGGTTCGCCTTTTTGAGATATTTTTTCAATCTTTAGATATGAGCGCAGTCGTGCTCCAAAACGAAACTTAAGGAGTCGATCTGTTTTCCACAAAGAAAGTCAAAACTAAAATATCTTTGTGGAGCAAAACTGCGCTCCTACTTAATTTTGATGTTGTACACGTAAATTTCTGTTGTTTTCGCGAAAATCTCGTACGTGCGCCTCAATAAACCATCCCGATTTTATATTCAAGACAATATAATTAAAATCAAAAGTTTTTCCAGAACCATCATGCATATTAATTATAATTTCAAATCATAAAAATGTAAAATTTGTAAAATCATGAATGTCAGAATATTGGGGCAGATAACGGGGCATACCGCATTTGATCCTTTGCGCTTTAAACACCACAGGCACAATATATAGTGTCTGTTACATGTACAGAGACAAATTCTTCATGAAAGTTGCAGTATTTGACATGTGGTTACAAAAACTGCTGGAGGGACCAGAACACCACGTTTTGGTCTTGGGAGGCTGCGATATGTTCGTATTTGTCTCCTTGTAATAGCGCAGAACTGATGCCGAATTTATAGTGCTACCGCACTGAAATATACTGCCGAAGACACCCAGCAGGACTCCTAAATTTCTGAGTGTTAAGCATGAGTAGAAACTACCATTTTTACAGACTCTGGTATGTCTCGGTCAGGGGATAGAACCAAAAACGTTCCTCACAGGGGCGAACACTCAACTAAAGTTGTTTAAAAAAGAGAAAAGATAAGATCCCAAATTTAGTCGCTTCTTACGATCATACAATGGGGCTGTATAGCTCCGGATTGATTGAGTGTTTTAACTTCCGCTTCATTACCGAGTAGTTCGGTTAACCATACTCGGAAGTGAAAAGAAAGTAAAACCACACAATCAATCAGAAGCTACAACTCCTATATATACATGTATACTAGTATAATGAACGTGATACTTGTGACGTCATAGGAGCAGGTGTGGGGCAAAAGTCCATATACTAGTAGCTAGGGTTCAGGAGCGTTATCTACTCATGCTTAACGCTATGGAAAAACTCTAACCTATATGGTTAACTAGTATATACTAGTATAATGAGTCAGTACTAAAGACTCGTTGTTAAGAATTTTTCTTTATATAATATTTATTTGTCCGTAAGGATCATTTTTCTGATTTATAATATACTAGTACAATGAATATATATATTACTGTAGCTCCTGAACCCTAGCTACTAGTATATGGACTAGTGCCCCACACCTGCTCCTATGACGTCACAAGTATCACGTGACATGTTAGCTCATTAAAATTCCCACTAGTAAGGAGCGGTCACCTGTGATTGCCCATATCTGGGTAACGGGAAATTTCTGAATGCTCGTGTATGGATGTTTCGTTATTTATTTAAGTGTATAACAGCTCTCGACTTATTTGTGTATACATGTGTAACAGCTATTGAAGCTACCTTTGAGTTCAAATTAAAAGTGATACTAGATAGTGTCAGTTAAATTGGTTTTAAGATTAAATTGCAAAAGAAAATAATAAAGCTGAATTTAGGTTATAAGATATACCAGATTAATACTGTGGAAGTAAATATTTTGTTAACTCAAATTGGGTTTATTATATATAAAGCATATCATCAAACTAAACAAAAAAGGGAAACTGTAAACATTGTATCAATTCTTAAACATGAATAACAACATGTTATCACTTTACGACGCAAACCGTCCAACCTATGAAAAGCATTTATTCGTAATATGTGAACGTGGTATCAATCTACATACAAGTAATACAACATACTGACAGATAATCGTTAATACACTAGGGGAAACCGTTTTTATTTTAATTCTCGTTTTTTGTTAATTATAATTTTAGAACATCGTGGAACTTAGATAAAAGGTTATCGATCAGTTATACCTATGGCTGGAGGAAGTGTCAGTCGGTATGGACTGGCCCAACCACTCAGGCTTTCTCTATTTATACATATGGCTGGAGGAAGTGTCAGTCGGTAGAGACTGGCCCAACCTCTCAGGCTTTCTCTAGTTATACGTATGGCTGGAGGAGGTGTCAGTCGGTAGGGACTGGCCCAACCTCTCAGGCTTTCTCTTGTTAAACATATGGCAGGAGGAGGTGTCAGTCGGTAGTGACTGGCCAAACCTCTCAGGCCTTCTCTAGTTATACATATGGCTGGAGGAAGTTTCAGTCGGTAGGGACTGGCCAAACCTCTCAGGCTTTCTCTAGGTATGCATAGGCAGGAGGAAGTGTCAGTCGGTAGGGACTGGCACAGCCTCTCAGGCTTTCTCTAGTTATACATATGGCAGGAGGAAGTGTCAGTCGGTAGGGACTGGCCCAACCTCTCAGGCTTTCTCTAGTTATACCTATGGCAGGAGGAAGTGTCAGTCGGTAGGGACTGGCACAACCTCTCAGGCCTCCTCTAGGTACACATAGGCAGGAGGAAGTGTCAGTCGGTAGGGACTGGCACAGCCTCTCAGGCTTTCTCTAGTTATACATATGGCAGGAGGAAGTGTCAGTCGGTAGGGACTGGCACAAACTCTCAGGCTTTCTCTAGTTATACATATGGCAGGAGGAAGGGTCAGTCGGTAGGGACTGGCCCAACCTCTCAGGCTTTCTCTAGTTATACATATGGCAGGAGGATGTGTCAGTCGGTGGGGACTGGCCCAACGTCTCAGGCTTGTCCCTACCGACTGACACTTCCTCCAGCGATATGTATAACTAGAGAAAGCCTGAGAGGTTGGGCCAGTCCCTACCGACTGACACTTCTTCCAGCCATAGGTATAACTAGAGAAAGCCTGAGTGGTTGGGCCAGTCCATACCGACTGACACTTTCACCAGTCATATGTATAACTAGAGAAAGTCTCAGAGGTTGGGCCAGTCCCTACCGACTGACACCTCCTCCTGCCATATGTATAACTAGAGAAAGCCTGAGTTGTTGGGCCAGTCCATACCGACTGACACTTCCTCCAGTCATATGTATAACTAGAGGATGGGCCAGTCCCTACCGACTGACACCTCCTCCGGCCATATGTATAACTAGAGAAAGCCTGAGTTGTTGGGCCAGTCCATACCGACTGACACTTCCTCCAGCCATAGGTATACCTAGAGAAAGCCTGAGTGGTTGGGCCAGTCCATACCGACTGACACTTCCTCCAGTCATATGTATAACTAGAGGTTGGGCCAGTCCCTACCGACTGACACCTCCTCCTGCCATATGTATAACTAGAGAAAGCCTGAGAGGTTGTGCCAGTCCCTACCGACTGACACTTCCTCCTGCCTATATGTACCTAGAGAAGGCCTGAGGGGTTGTGCCAGTCCCTACCGACTGACACTTCCTCCAGCCATAGGTATAACTAGAGAAAGCCTGAGAGGCTGTGCCAGTCCCTACCGACTGACACTTCCTTCTGCCTATCTATACCTAGAGAAGTCCTGAGAGGTTTGGCCAGTCCCTACCGACTGACACTTCCTCCAGCCATATGTATAACTAGAGAAAGCCTGAGTGGTTGGGCCAGTCTACACCGACTGACACTTCCTCCAGCCATAGGTATAACTAGAGAAAGCCTGAGTGGTTGGGCCAGTCCATACCGACTGACACATCCTCCAGTCATATGTTTAACTAGAGAAAGTCTCAGAGGTTGGGCCAGTCCCTACCGACTGACACTTCCTCCAGCCATAGGTATAACTAGAGAAAGCCTGAGAGGTTGGGCCAGTTCCTACCGACTGACACTTCCTCCAGCCATAGGTATAACTAGAGAAAGGTTGGTCCAGTCCTACCGACTGACACTTCTTCCAGCCATAGGTATAACTCGAGAAAGCCTGAGAGGTTGGGCCAGTTCCTACCGACTGACACTTCCTCCAGCCATAGGTATAACTAGAGAAAGCCTGAGAGGTTGGGCCAGTTCCTACCGACTGACCCTTCCTCCAGCCATAGGTATAATTAGAGAAAACCTGAGATGTTGGGCCAGTCCCTACCGACTGACACTTCCTCCAGCCATAGGTATAATTAGAGAAAACCTGAGAGGTTGGGCCAGTCCCTACCGACTGACACTTCCTCCAGTCATATGTATAACTAGAGAAAGTCTTAGAGGTTGGGCCAGTCCCTACCGACTAACACTTCCTCCAGCCATATGTATAACTAGAGAAAGGTTGGTCCAGTCCCTACCGACTGACACTTCCTCCAGTCATATGTATAACCGGAAATGATCGATAACCCTTTACCTAAGTTCCACGATGTTCTAAAATTATAATTAACAAAAAACGAGAATTAAAATAAAAACGGTTTCCCCTAGTGTATTAACGATTATCTGTCAGTATGTTGTATTACTTGTATGTAGATTGATACCACGTTCACATAATAGGTTGGACGGTTTGCGTCGTAAAGTGATAACATGTTGTTATTCATGTTTAAGAATTGATACAATGTTTACAGTTTCCCTTTTTAGTTTAGTTTGATGATATGCTTTATATATAATAAACCCAATTTGAGTTAACAAAATATTTACTTCCTCAGTATTAATCTGGTATATCTTATAACCTAAAATCAGCTTTATTATTTTCTTTTTCAATTAAATCTTAAAACCAATTTAACTGACACTATCTAGTATCACTTTTAATTTGAACTCAAAGGTAGCTTCAATAGCTGTTACACATGTATACACAAATAAGACGAAAGCTGATATACACTTAAATAAATAACGAAACATCCATACACGAGCATTCAGAAATTTCCCGTTACCTAGATATGGGTCACAGGTGACCGCTCCTTACTAGTGGGAATTTTAATGAGCTAACAGGTCACGTGATACTTGTGACGTCATAGGAGCAGGTGTGGGGCACTAGTCCATATACTAGTAGCTAGGGTTCAGGAGCTACAGTAATATATATATACATTGTACTAGTATATTATAAATTACAAAAATGATCCTTACGGACGAATAAATATGATATAAAGAAAAATTCTTAACAACGAGTCTTTAGTACTTTCATCTCTTCTAGGAGATTCTTCAGACTCATTATACTAGTATATACTAGTTAACCATATAGGTTAGAGTTTTTCCATAGCACTAAGCATGAGTAGATAACGCTCCTGAACCCTAGCTACTAGTATATGGACTATTGCCCCACACCTGCTCCTATGACGTCACAAGTATCACGTTCATTATACTAGTATATATATAGGAGGTGTAGCTCCTGATTGATTGTGTGGTTTTACTTTCTTTTCACTTCCGAGTATGGTTAACCGAACTACTCGGTAATGAAGCGGAAGTTAAAACACTCAATCAATCCGGAGCTATACAGCCCCATTGTATGATCGTAAGAAGCGACTAAATTTGGGATCTTATCTTTTCTCTTTTTTAAACAACTTTAGTTGAGTGTTCGCCCCTGTGAGGAACGTTTTTGGTTCTATCCCCTGACCGAGACATACCAGAGTCTGTAAAAATGGTAGTTTCTACTCATGCTTAACACTCAGCAATTTAGGAGTTGGACGACTGGTTCGCCCGTTGTCAGTATAATGCGACTAGGTGGGGTGTCCTGCTGGGTGTCTTCGGCAGTATTTTCAGTGCGGTAGCACTATAAATTCGGCATCAGTTCTGCGCTATTACAAGGAGACAAATACGAACATATCGCAGCCTCCCAAGAACAAAACGTGGTGTTCTGGTCTCTCCAGCAGTTTTTGTAACCACATGTCAAATACTGCAACTTTCATGAAGAATTTTGCTCTGTACATGTAACAGACACTATATATTGTGCCTGTGGTGTTTAAAGCGCAAATTTGTCTGCATTTATGGTGTTTTGAGGGTCCAAATATTTAGAGACAGACCATGGTTCAGTGTCCACACTATTATTATTTTTTTCAGTACAAAATACAAAATAAAAAAAACAAAATATTTGCAAATAGAGTACAGGACAAGAACACAAAACATACTTCTTTCACACCCTAACAAATTCCATATACAACATAATATTACAAACAATGATAAACATATAGCACGTATACACAAAAAACATAATACACATACAAATACACCCACATATATACTCATACACACATACATATATACATGAGACAGACAGACAGACAGACAGACAAAACACACACACACACAGACAGACAGACAGACACAAAGACAGACAGTTCATACATACATGTATACATTGAGACAGACTTACATACATTGAATCAGATGCATCCTTATGCAAGCATAATTTCAAGCAGGTGAGAAACAATAATAAATACACTGTGGAAACAGTGTCAGATGTACATATATTATATATATACACATGTGTATGAATATTTCTATGACACATGCATGTGGTCATTCACATTGACATGGACATATACTGACATCAATTTTCAAATAGCATTTTAAAACCGGTTTTCATACAGGTTCTTATGTCCGCTAAAATGATAATTATAAAACAAAACATACAAAAAATAGCACATACCTCCACTCACACCATAACATACCGGATATATGCAGTTTTATTTTAATCAGATTACAAAATCAAGATGAAATTTAAATATTCATTTCAAGAGAAAGAGTATCAATTATATAAACAAAGATACAAAGATGTATGGATTGTGTTAACTTGATTTTTTAATCTGTTAAAAAATATCTTTCCATTCAAACCATATTTGATCAATTTTTTCGTTGCGTACATTTTTTGAGGCTGAATTTTTTTCGATGTTATATCGGAATGCTAGAAACTCAATCAAACCATCTAACCTGAGGCTTTGTTTTTTTCTTGATACAGTGTATATATAATATTTTGCATAAAGGATAATAAAGTTAATTTGTAAGGCAACATTTTCTGTCTCTCCAAATAATACTGTTTTAATCTAAAATCCATTAATTTATCTAAGTTGTGGTATATTTTGTTTTTCAAATCTTGCCAAAGTCTGAAAGAATGAGGACATTCCCAGAAAATATGTTCTATAGTTTCAATTTCTGTGTTGCACATATTACAAAGGTTATTGTTCAAAACACCAATAGTTTTCAAGTAATTATTTAGTGGGAGAGTGCGATTTTGTAACCGATACTTGAACCACTGAAGTGTTGTATCCGTTGTACTTTTAAAAGGAATGCTATACAATCGTTTCCAGTCCATGTTTCTAAAACTTTCTTTTGATTTCCATTTTATTTCAGCTGTATTCGAACATTTATTTTTATTATTCAGGGTAATGTACATGTCTTTACAACCTTTCTTGCTTTTCATAATTACATTGATATGGTGTGGTATAAATGGTCGTTCAACAATGTTTTCAGCAGTTAAATTAAAGTTAAATTGTCTATATCTTTGCTTAATTGATTGGCATATATTTTGATAAATTAAAAAGTTTTCTGACTCGATATTGAATTTTAGTTTAAAGTTTGCAAAGGTTAGAAAAGAATTATCTTGGTCCAGTAGGTCACACACATTTTTAACACCCTTCTCAAACCATTTTTTAATGAAAAAAGACCTGTTATCAATGCAGAAAATTGGGTTATACCATATAGGAAAAGTAAGAAACTGATCAATATTTTTAATTTGCATTTGTGTTTTTTCTGAAATATCTACCCATGCCTGAAAAACATTTTTCCAGAAGGCATTTTTGGTCTTAAATTTTTTAATGAAGTCAGTACCAAAATCTGATATGTTGATGGTGGGAAAATGTTCTGCTTCAAAAATATTTATCCAACATTTATCATTATTCTTAAGTAATCTTCTTATCCATGTAGACTTAAGGCTTGTTATAAAATTCCTGATATTAATCATTTTCAGACCCCCATTTTCATAGCTTTGGACTATAGTGTCTCTTTTAATTTTGTCAATTGGTGATTGCCAAATAAAATTGAAAAAAGTAGTGTTCAACTGTTGAATAAAATTATTGTCGGGTGTAGGAACAGATATGAATAGATGATTAAATTTTGGTATAATGATTGATTTTAATACAACTATCCGACCAAGAGGTGTTAAAATTCTGCGTGACCACTGGTTTATACTTTTATTAACATTTTTAAGAACTGTGGTATAATTCAAAGTTACAACCTCATCTAGATTAACTGAAAAATAAACCCCTAGCATATTAAATTTTGTTTCTCCCCATTTCAGTTTCCATCTATGATGGTAAACGTCTGCACTGAATTTCTTGCTGCCAATCCAAATCACCTTGGTTTTATCATTATTTACTTTTAGTCCCGATATTTTACCAAAGCAATCTAAAACATTCAGTGCTTCGTTGAATGAGTTTCTAGATCCATCAAAAAATATTGAGGTATCATCTGCAAACTGTGAGAGCTTATGATCTTTCTGTTGGATTGTAATGCCCTTGATATTTTTATTGTTTTTTTATAAGAATAGCCAATATTTCAACTACAAGTAAAAATAGATATGGGGAGACAGGATCCCCTTGTCGACAACCCCTTTGTATATATAAAAAATTGACAGTATACAATTTTGGCTTATTGCAGAGTATGTATTTTTGTATAATGTCTTTATCCATTTTTTAATGCTTTCACCAAAATTAAAAAAATCAACTACTTTGTATAAAAAATTCCATGAAACTGAATCAAAGGCTTTTTCGAAATCTATAAATATTAAAAGTCCTGGTATGTTGTTTATTTCAGTAAAATTCATAATGTCGTAAATAAGTCTGGTGTTTTCCCCAATATATCTTCCACTTAAAAAACCTGTCCACACTATTGACCACTATCAGCTATACTGCACTGTACTGGTTGACACTTCCCTGTACACCTATACACCTGTATTGGACATCTATATATTTATTGTGACAAGTGTATTTTTGTCTGAAGTGAAAATGGCTTCTACCAGAAGTGCTAGCACCAGCAACAGTAAAGGACAGTCGAATGGTCCTAATTCTGGAAGACTTGGTGACATATCAATGGGGAAAATGTCTACCGATGAAAAGCTGGATAATATTTATGTTATCCTATCCACGCTCAAAGAGGAAATACACTCACAGATGATAATTCTAAGAGAGGATACTAAAAAGGAAAACAGAGAACTTGTTGAAAGACTTGAATGTCGTGTTTTTGATCTCGAGGAGCAGAATGATGATTTAAAACAGGCAGTTAGCAAATTGGAGCAACACTTGGTAGAATCGGAAGATAGGCAATGTGAGCAGGACAATAAACTGAATGATTTTGAACAGCACGGAAGGAAAAACTCTATTCAAATAGTGGGACTTGAGGATTCCAACAAGAAAGAAACTGTTGAGGGGTGCGTTGAAAAGATTATGAAATTTATATATGACAAACTGAATGTCACAATTGATGAAGCAGATATCGACATAGCCCATAGACTTGGTGTGAACCAGCGGGGTAAACCTCGAAATATTATCTGTAAGCTAACCCACCGTAGGAGGAAATTCGAGATTATCAAATAGAGGAAATTACTGAAGGGAACACGATGCTACGTTATGGAGGACCTAACCAGGATCAATCAACAGACAGACTTAAAGAGGCTTTTGAAGTCAGGTGTGTTGAGAGATCCTGGAGCACTGAGGGGAAACTGTTTGTGTTACTGAAAAACGGGGGAAAACGGAGAATTCAATACAACACGATCCAGGCTTCGGCTTTCCTGATGAACGATGACAATTTTACCCGCAAGTGAACTTATCGGAAATCGGTGACTTTTTTATGTGCAAAAAAACCCATTATTATGTGTATTTATAAATGTATGTTTGCATGTAATAGTTGATGGTAGACTATGTATATAGGTATAAATGATATGCAGTCATACTTTTTATGTGTGTGGGATGAAACCGATAGAAAGGATATTGTGTCTTATAGCTAATATATTAAAAGTCGGTGAAGTATCGACAATATGGGTTATATCTTATCATTGTCCCAATTGGGACGGTTGCAACCGTGTAGGAAATTTTACCTATAATAATAGTCTTTTCTTCTTTCGGAACAACTCGGGATTTCTTAACGAATTTAACTGTTCATTTCAAGGAAATATTTGGGGAAACATTTAGAAATTGACAGGTTTTCAGTGGGACAGTCGTCGGATTAGTATATAGAGCGACACCGTTCATTCCGTACTGTATCGTATAAATACATGTATTTAGTTATTTTTGTATAATTTCACGTTCCTTTTTTTCTATCATTTTGAAATGGGTTTGTTTGGAGACAGTGATAAGCAAAACAAGTTTTTTTAAAAATATGTTTTGGGTGAAAACAACAATTGATTTGTTCTTTATTCTTTTAGTGGGACAGTCGTCGGAGTAGCATATGCACATGTATTTGTGATTGTTTCATTCTTCTGCCGGGACCTCGGTTATTTGTCATTTCATCATATTTTATTGAGTAAACAATAGGATTGAACAGCAGGCTAGGCCTATATGAGTTCTCTCCTTATGTTGACATGACAAAGACAAAGATAAATGAAATGGTTTGTAAGAAAATATTGATGCAAATCATATATAATAAGTAGCATAGACATATATATATATATAGCAGATGGTATAGGGGAGATAATTCCATGTATGTTTCAATTACATATAAATATTTAATTGATATTTTAAGCTATTCAATGCTCATATTAAAAAGTTAATCATAATTAATTAGTAATAGAAAAGCAATGCCCTAATGATATATTAAACAGAGAAATTTCTACAATTGTATTTTATTTTTTTATTTTTTTGCAAGTCATTAATGCCTCGGTTGAGACAGCAGATCCCACAGGGGTCATTGAGAACCGGGCTCCGAGACCGAGACAGAGTGTCGGCCAGAACATTCAGACGACCTGGAAGGTGCCCACCACAGTGGAGTTGTCTGTCGCCAGACAAATGGCCCTGCCCTGCAGGGAGGGTCGAAGGCCCCGAAGGGCCAACAGAACAGCACGCATTTCCAAAACATTGATGTGTTCTGAAAGCTGTTCCCCCGACCACACACCCGCCGTCGTCTGACCGGAAAGGTATGCACCCCAACCGGTCATGGACGCGTCGGTGTAAAGGGTCATAGCAGGAGATGCCCGAACCAGAGGAACTCCTGCCAAGACATTGCTCTCGAGAGTCCACCAACGAGCTGATTCCTTCACCGACTCCGGCAGAGGAATGTGCACATCCCACTGCCGAGACACAGGAGACCAAACTGACAGAGGGAACAGCTGGAGCGGACGGATGTGAAGCCGACACAAGGGAACCACATCCGCCAGTGAATTCAGGTAACCGAGGAACCGAAGGAACCATCGAACTTGAATCCGCTCCACACCGACCAGAACGGAGACCAACAGAGAGGCCTTTTCGAACTTGGACGCTGGTGGAAGGACAAACCCCAGATCGGTTCTGAACGGATAACCGAGGAAAACAAAATCCTGGGAGGGGAGAACCTCCGACTTTTCCCTGGAAGGGATGAACCCTAGGCGGCACAGAACGCCCAGAACCGACCTCGTGCTCCGGGACAGGATAACTGGATCCACTTGGAGCAACAGGGAGTCGTCGAAGTAGATGTGTGCATCTACCCCGAGGTAGAGGTGCCCCACTACTACCTGCAACAACTTGGTGTAAACCAAGGGGGCCGTAGTGAGGCCAAAGGGCATAGCGCGAAACTGGTAAACCTTTTGCTCGAAAGAGAACCTGAGGAACTTCCTTGCCGACCTCCTGACAGGGATGTGAAAGTAAGCATCCTTCAGATCGATGGACGTAGCCCACATCTATGGACGCAATGATGCGTTGTGGCGTTTCCACCTGGAAGTGCAGGGAATCGACGTACGTGTTGAACGTACTGAGGTCGATAATAGGCCTCCAGGCACCGGACTTCTTCTTCACGAGGAAGACCCGGGAGTAAAACTCTGGACACCACCGGTCCGGTGAAAGTTCCTTGATCGCGCTCTTCGCGATCATGGCCTGAACCTCCGACCTGAGAGCCTCCACCTTTCCCGGATCGGTAGAAGAAGGGAAAAAGATAGGCACTCGCGCCAGAGGTGGATCCCGAAGGAGCGGGATGCAGAGACCCTTGGACACAACCCCTAGGGCCAAACTATCTGATTTCATTCCACTGAGGAACGAAATAGGACAGCCGACCGCCTACTGGCAAGTCCGCCAGGTGCCAATCTAGCCCTTCCCAAATCACATCGGCTTTGCCTCTACCCCTATGGGAACCCCTACGGCGGAAGGAAGATTTCCGACGTTCCGCCGGAGCGGAGGTCGGAGGGGCAGCCTGCTGCTGAAAAGCAGCCGTTTTTGCCTTCTTCCTCCTACGCCTGGAGGAGCCAGAAGCAAGCCTCTTCCTGCTAGCGCCCTTGCCTGCAGAATTGTGGCGTGCATCCTCAGACGCAAACGGGTCCAACCTCATCTCAGATTGCACTGAGGAAAGGGCCCCGCGAAACAAATCCTCGTCAGTCAAAGGAGCATCCAAAAGGATAGCCCGATAGGAATCGCCGACTGGCAGTCCAGAAAGGTCCCGACAACCGGCGAGCAACAACAAGGTGTGACATGGCAGCCGACAGTAAGGCCATCGCATCAAGATGTGCCTTGCAAATTGCCTGGCTGAGGCATCAGTCCAACCTTGCTGAGAGCTGCTCCACCGACTTGCAGCTCGCAGCCAGCAACGCGGGGGTAAACCAGTCTGCGTAGGACAGAACATGGAGAGCCAGCCTAAGGAGACGCTCCAACATAAAGTGCTCCCTAGGCCCCATCACAACCTGGTCAACACAGCGTCCCGGCCACTTATCCAGATCCCTCTCAAGGGAAACGGAATTAGGGGCCAAGACTGGGTCGTGGATGCGGTACGTATCGGCAGCTAAATCTGCGATATCAGCAACCACGACCTGTAAAGCCGAAAGGGAAAAGGCTTGCAAGCCTTGCTCAACTTCTGCTTTAATAAAGCGTTGACCTGAGCGAGGGACGAAGCAACGCCTCCTCTCTCCGCAGGGGAACTAGCAGAGGCCAAGGAGGCAGATGCTAGGGGAGGCAACATGCTCTGAAGGAGCGAAGTGCGCTCCGGGACGGCCGAATCCGAGAAAGGGCGTGGGCAAACCCCGTCCCCCAGAAGCTTCATAACTTCTGCACGTAAAGTGCGAAACAAAGCCGAAACCTCTGGAGGCACCGGATCAGCATCTCGTGGCCGGAATTGGGAAACATCGGAAAGACCTTCCGAGTCCAACCTAGACGAATCCAACGACTCCAAATCAGAGTCAGAAAACTCGCCGACTCTATCCTCATCCCGAGTCTCCGTTAAATTGGAGCAACCGGGAGAGCCCCGAAGAACGTCCCTCTCATCACTAGGAGAGGCACTCGCCGAATCCACCTCCATCAACGAACCTAGGGCCACCTACACTACCGCCGCAAAAAGCCACACCTGGCTGACCTGACAAACTCCACCCAGACTGACCTACAGCAGGGCCAAAACCTGTAGGGCCAGTAAAACAAGCCCCACCAGGGGAGCAGCATGCACCGGCAAAACCAAACGCAGCCGCGCTGGCACCTACCATAGGAAAACCCGGGGAGAAGGCACAAGGAATAGAGCTGGGAGCATAGGTTTTAAAAATCCAGCCGAGGCTAGCGAGGCCGAGGCATCACTTACCACCGGACCGGGCAGCAAATGCTACACAGTGGTGGACGGCGTGCTAGACGCTATCACCACGCCAGGGGCTACATCAGGGATGCAGGGAACCCCGGGAGCAGACAAAACTGCCGGGGGCCGGTCTCCGACAGCAACACCCTCAGGAATAGAGCGGACCGGCAGGCGGCTACCAACAGAAGCGTCCGCGGACAACATGGCTGGCCTGTTTAACATTCCCATGGGAATGTTGGGCCACCTGCTCTCCCACCACAAATTGGGAGAGAAGGCCGCCCCCTGTCCTTTAGTCACTGTGGTGACCGGGACAGAGCCCAAACCCTCACCCACGTCAACCGACAAAACGCAAAACGGGGGGGGGGGGCCTGTCACAGGGCTGCTCCAGAGAGCAAGACCGATATCTAGGACATTAAGGGTGGGGGACGGAAGCCTCATAAATGACCCCCAGGACAGCGCCTTTGAGAGGGAGAAATCTCCACCTCAAAGTAAACAAACCGTCAAACTCGAACACGTGGCCGGAGCCTGATCGCAAAACGGCGCAAAATAAAGCAAAACGCTAAATTGGAACCCCGTAGTAAGAACCAAAACACGTCCGTAAACACGGAATGCTGAAGGAATTATGAAGTAGGAAGCATGGCTTCGTGTCTGATCACGTGCGTGAATACTGCCGTCTGATTGGTGGGTTTTCCAGGGGTTCCCCATCGGGGGGGGGGGGGAATTCTTTATTTACGTATGTTAAGAGCCAATAAAGGTTGGTATATGCATTATAATGACTGTGGTAACGTATTTTGAAATAGAAAATACATGCGCAGTGCTGGGACATACCATTACTCGCCCAGGGATACTTTTTCTTTTATTTCCCCCCCAAAATATTGCTAGCCCCTCTTTTGCTGGTCCCTGCCCCCAAAGAAAACCCTTTCAAAATGTTATGATAGAGTAATATATGGAAGTAAAAAATGATATACATGTACTCGTACTACAATACGGAATGAACTGTCTCGCTCTATATACTACTCCGACGACTGTCCCAGGTAGCAGTATACAGTAGAGGGTTGTGGCCATGCGTGATATTTTTGTTAAATGGCTAACCCCTGTATAGTGATATGTAAAAAAAATAAAAAAAAAATAACTGTACTAAAATTGGTATAAGCATGATGAAGTGGGCTATGTGAGCTTCACCTTTGTAAAAAAAAAAAAAGTTTTACAACTTTACTGGGACCCAGATAATTCTGCAACCAGGTAGGTAATCTTTAATTTCAGACAGAACTTAGGAAAAAAATAACTAGTTGCGGGGGTCAAATTTTGGCATTTTTTGGTAATTTTTGATGTGGTAACCATGGTTTTCACACAAGTGACATACATAGAAAAAAGATGTTTATACACTTCTTAGTACTTTATATGTATTGTAAATGTAATGCAGTTTACAAATATATATACATGTATAAATGTGTTGTGTAGGGTAAATCCGCTGTGTTTACATTTCCTCGACATGTGCCTTATTTATCAGAGTCGGGCCATTTCTACTGTACACTGCTACCTTATACACATAGAACTTGATTTTTTCTGAAAAATTGCCTTTTTATGCTTGATTCAGCTTCACTTTCATTCATTATTGTTTAAAACTACTCAAAAACGCCAAAGAAACCCCGTTACATAGATAGGTCAATATATAGGTCAATAGCCTATTACCTGTGGATGTATAAAGGGGGTTAACTCGCCCTTTTCACAGGCACTTGTGAAATTCTGCAATTCATCACATATGTGTCAATTGTGTTATCGGTAAAGTTGATACCAAACATCAAATAAAAATAGTTCACAGGCTATCTCCTGATGCATTCATACAAGATTTCAGTCTGTTTCACTCAGTTCAGCACCCAGTAGCCATGGTTACTAATACATAAAGTTGTATTTATTGAAAATGGGTAAAATATCTGTTTTCATTCTAATTACACTCTTTTGGATGTTTTTTTCCACTTGATTCAGCATACAGATTAAATAAGCAAAGTCAGTGATGTGTATAAATTTTATTTCCATAATTACAGCTGAAAAAAACCTTTTTTTCTAGTGAAATATGTTAGATGAACAATTTCTGAGGGTCACTGTCAATTCTAGGCGAGGAAAGTAAATAACGGTTGCTATGGTGGCACTTGTCTGATTTTTCAGAATATCTGACATTTCTGTGCTGTTCATCGGTTACAGGAAGTGTGTCTGTTGCTAGTTTGTTGTTGAGATGGGTTTCCTAGTGTTCAATTTTTTGATATCAGTGATCCTCGATGATGTCATAGATGCCCATTGATGACGTCATAGTTATGATGACATCACAGTTACTATGACGTCATCAAACAAGACACTAACATCATAGCATCACTGTACTGATTGTTTTTCACATGCACATGATCTCAAAGCATCATATTTCACCCAAAAAGAAATTTTATTCATGAAAACTACAAACCTATTCAAGTTTTCATTTTTCAGATTACCTCCCTTTGTTGGTAGTTTGAGAGCAGAATTGGTCAATAAACCTTTCAGGAGAATTCACATTACTCGGTCACTATTGAAGTGAGAAAGGAAACGGATACATCGTTGTGTTCATTGTCTCATTTTCCAGACATTTAAAAGGTTTTAATTAAATTTTAGGAAAAAGAAAGTGATGTATAAGGTATCAGTATACAGTAGAGGGTTGTGGCCATGGGTGATATTTTTGTTAAATGGCTAACCCCTGTATAATGACATGTAAAAAAATATAAAAATAAAACTGTACTAAAATTGGTATAAGCATGATGAAGTGGGCTATGTGAGCTTTACATTTATATAAAAAAAAAGATTTTTGGGTTCGATAATAAAATTTTGGCCATAATCCGAAAGGGTGCCTACACATAAAAAGCTAGCTTTACAGAAGGTAAAATTTTGACAACAGCACACGACGTAAAATTGCAAAAAATCAAATTTTACAACTTAACTGGGATCCAGATAATTCTGCAACCAGGTAAGTAATCTTTAATTTCAGACAGAACTTAGGAAAAAATTACTAGCTGCGGGGGTCAAATTTTGGGTCAAAAATAGCAATTTTTGGCATTTTTTGGTAATTTTTGAGGTGGTAACCATGGTTTTCACACAAGTGACATATACAGAAAAAAAAATTGTATACACTTCTCAGTACTTTATATGTATTGTAAATGTAATGCAGTTTACAAATATATATACATGTATACATGTGTTGTGTAGGGTAAATCCGCTGTGTTTACATTTCCTCGACATGTACCTTGTTTATCAGAGTCGGGCCATTTTTACTGTACACTGCTACCCCAGTAATATTCCTAGCCCCCTTTTTTGCTGGTCTCTGTCCCCCCAAAAACCCTTTCAAAATGTCATAATAGAGGAATAAGGAAGTAAAGAAAGATATAGTCATACTACAATACGGAATGAATGGTCTCGCTCTATATACTACTCAGACGACTGTCCCACTAAAAAAGGTCCATTTCTAAATAACTTCTGCCATAAATATTCATAACCCGTTTGTTGATGGTGACTTGTGTGGCCGGAAAGCCGGCTATACCAGGAGAGGAAAACCCCTCCACCGAGGCGCTGAAAACAGTGTTACCGATGTACTGAAAGCAGTACACCCACGTTAGGGAACGTTAGGGTAAAGTTAATGCTGGTTAGCTTGACGTATTTCAGTAATCCGGGAGGGGAGGGTTTTCACCGTTATAGAATAATTACATTTACCTATAGTTATTAATGTACGTATTTTTTGCCATGTTTTAACGGCTACANGTAAAGTTAATGCTGGTTAGCTTGACGTATTTCAGTAATCCGGGAGGGGAGGGTTTTCACCGTTATAGAATAATTACATTTACCTATAGTTATTAATGTACGTATTGTTTGCCATGTTTTAACGGCTACATTAGTCGTGTGATATGTAATAAACGGTAGTTAACTTTGAAACAAGGTGTTGATTGGTTTATAACTCGGATACTCCTCCACATCTGACGGACCTGTGTCTGACTGTACAAACGGACGCAGTGGGACATTCTTGGGGATTGCCACCGGTCAGTTTGTCGGTAGTTTTGGGGAAAACCTAAATTACTATACGATCACTTACATCTACCGACATTGGACAGGCTCTCCCGACGGACGTCACAAAAAAAATATTCCTAGCCCCTTTTTCAGTACTTTTTATGCACTAGGTAAAATACATATACTCGGACATGTCTAAAAGCAAGTATAATATTTCCATGTATAAATATGCAAAAAATTTTAACACATTTAAACCTACGCGTAATTACAATAATTACAATAAGTTTATATAATAATCCTAATTATTTTGTAAATGACCCTAGCGACTAAACAACGACTGTTCTGAGTACATCTTGACTAAATTAGATGAACAGACCACATGGGCTTTGTGAACAATGCTTACTTGCCGAAATAAACGCAATTTAAATTCCAATTTAATCCGCCTTGCTACTTCCAGTCGCCATTTTGTAAACAGGACCTAATCTCGAGCTGATGCGCGTTTGAAAGAGTTTAAAGTATTGCAAAGCTTCTAAACGATCGTGCCCAGAACATACTCTCTAAGGATGATGTTTTTGATAAATTTACTATCAGTTATTTACTATATTTCTTTTCTGTATCACTTTCATTAATTCATAAAAGAACAAATTTATTTTTTCCCCTTCAA
>NW_018405739.1:491966-504516 GCF_002113885.1 Mizuhopecten yessoensis
GAGTAGAATGTGGTAGCAATATATGTATGCTTTGAAAGAGAATGATTGATCTACACGAGTTGAGTGTGGATAATTGATGTAAAAAAAATCAAGGAAAAACATTATTAAAAGCAATAAAAACGATCGAATAATATAAATACAGATGTACGCCGATGAAATGGCTCGGTGCTGAGCACCAAGAACGATAGAGATATAGCAACAATAAAGTACAAGTGTAGCGTATATGTACGTAACAACCACATTGATACTAATTCTTACCTTTCTAAAATAAGCATTGCTAGTTTTTAAAATTGTTAGTATAGATTGAAATAAAAGTGTAAAGGTATACAATCAAAGAGTCAAAACTGAATACAAAACGTTAAAAAACGAAAAAAAAACATCCAACATGCCGTACTAATATTAAAACACGGAAGAACGAAAAGAAGATACTTATTGTGAGAAATTTTACGTTATTTCCATTTTACAGTTGGCTGTTTGCGAACATATCAGCAAGGACCACCATTAAAAGATTTAGAGACAATGTTGGACCATCTAAACCCAGGCGGACGTTACGCCCCACTGATGTGTGAAACTAGCCAGCGAGTAGCCCTAGTGATACCCTACCGGAACAGAGAATTACAGCTGCGCACGGTCCTCTATAACCTCCATTTAATGCTTCGAACACAGCAGCTTGACTACGTAATATTCTTAGTCGAACAGGTTGGATGAATGTTATATTTTTAAGTAACACAAACACGTTTGATAGGGTCAAAATCAGCAATTGATATTCATATACGTGTAATTGAACTTTTGGCACATTTGAATGTTATAACAGTGTATATATTCCACCACGGGGTGACTTAATAATAACTAGAATTGCAATTGCGAGCAACAGTACGAAGCCCTTACTTTATAGTGAATCCTCTGCTTATAACAATAAACTTCGTCATTATCAGATAGTTTATATCATATACAGCTTCATGACTGCTCGTTTCTACAGCATTCAATACAAAAAATGTTTTAATGTATACTTACTGAAAATGTTATTGTCTAGGACAAATGGGAAATTTATGGTGAAAATATCTTTCAGATTCTCCATCAAAGTAAGTATTGTAACACTTTCACTACTTGGTATCTTGTTGTCGTGATTGGGTTAGATAGAGAATTTTATCATAAAATTAAGGTTCGTTCCCAGCCTAGAACTGTGACCAAATAAACAATATGATAAATATCATAAAACACATTGGTATCCAGCTCACAATCCATATGGATCTAGTATAGAGAATGGTTTACTTATTTACCTAAGGTGCTTTACCCATGTCCGGGTACCCAGTTTACCCGTACTTGGGTAAGATTTACCCGAAACTAGAGTGAAGTCAAATATGTATCCGAAATCAGTTATTGTTTGAATTATGATCTCAAGAAATTACTTAAGCTTCACAAGTTTTACCCATCATTGGATAAAATCAAGAAACTAGACACATTGTCAATACATCCTTGGCAGGAGATATTTAATGGAATGACCTTGAAATCGACGACTTTCTCGCCTTTTATACTATTCATGAATAATCGCACGTGACCTTTCCTGCCAAATTCCGAATTACGGCTGATATAATGTCCATATCCGTTGCGGGGTTTACATTTGGGTATTAGTTTCGACCATCCGGACACTAAAGAGTTCCGATCATCATCATCATCATCTTCCTAGACAGGAGCTAACCCTAAGGGGTGTGCTGCTCCAGCGATATGGTGGCCATATCTAGAACCGCCAGATAAAAATGGGGTGTTTCTTTTTCATAAAAAGAGAATGCTAGGTACATTTTGTAGGACTAGCTGGATCAGACGGAATCCAAATTTAAAAGACTTGGTCTTGATTACAAGTTATAAGTATCAACTCTACAGTAGTCGGTCGTAAATGCAACTCGACTGAATGCATGACAATCGGTACCAATAAATAGACTATGGTTAAAAACTGTGGTTAAAAACGAGTTCATTGGTTCAGCGGTTCAGTCTCCGTAGTGCCTCCCTGTGAGGTCCTCTGGTCGTAATGAGGTCTGGAAGCTCTCCACTGTAGTTGTGCGGCGTTAATATCACTGGTGATGTTGTTCCAGATAAAGAGGGGGGGGGGGAGTTTTGGTAGATGTCTATTTTGACCTGGATTGCCTTAGGCTGCCGCTAGTGGCCCCACTGGTCCTTGCATCTACCTGACAGATCTTTTGGCTAAACTCTACTTCCACAACATTATTAATGATATTGTACATTAATGTTGCCCTGGCCCTAGCTCTCCCGACAGCTGACGGGTCCCACCCAAGATGATCGAGCATAATAATGATAATATACAACATTTATCTAGTGCCTTATATGATTTGAAAAATTACTCTAAAACGCTTTCAAACATATGGATTAAGCATTAAGCAAGAAGGTAATCATCGTTATGTGCACATAAATGAATAAATGAAAATATAAAGGGTGGTATTTACATGACTTCTGTGCAAATAGTCTAAATGCATTGCCTTCATACTACCTACTTCTCTGGAGGAGTACTAGTAGTTGTTGGACACAAATCTTGCCTGCTTTTGGACTCTCTCCAGCTTGTCAGTATGTTGGGCTTTGTAGGGGCCCCATACCGCTCCAGCGTATTCCATTATGAGTCGGACTATTGTGGTATACGTGCTTGTCCTAACTTCCTCAGGGCAAGCACGCAGGTTCCTTTGAAGGAAACCTACATACCTCGCTGCCTTCGATGAGTTGGTACTGATGTGGTCGTACCAGGAGAGGTCGTTCCTGATGAAAACACCGAGGTATTTGCTGTTCTCGACCTCTGCAAGATTTACACCGTTCAAGTTATAGTTTGTTTTCCGCTTGTTTTTTCGTCATGTCATGTGGATGAGGACGCATTGTTTTGGGTTGAAAGTTATCGGCCAGTCTCATGTCTACTGATGGAGAGCGTGTAAGTCGGCTTGCAGGTTGGCGCTCTCTCTGACAGAGCTGTTTGTTCGGTATATGATGCATTCGTCAGCAAATAAGCGAATCCCACCACACGCTCTTTCCGGTAGGTCGTTAATATACAACAGGAAGAGTGGGGGGCAAATCACGGTGCCTGGGGGTACTCCTGATAGTACGTCCGCTTCCGATGATTTGCTCCCTTCCACGATGACTCGTTGCTTCCTGTTGTTTAAGAAGTTCCTAATCCATGCATGGAGGTTTCCCTCGATTCCGTAGTTGTGAAGTTTGACGAGTAGTCGCTCGTGTGGGACCTTGTCGAAGGCCTTGGAAAAATCAAGAAGTACGATGTCCATCTGTTTTCCTGCATCAACGCAAAGTCGTAAACAGTCTTCACTAGCTACGTCTTACACGAGCGCCTTCTCCAGAATCCGTGTTGAGAGTCTAATAGTGTTTGCTCGTCGTCCATATTTTGCATGACGGAGCTGTGTATGATGTGTTCAATCAGCTTTGCCGTTGAGCAAATTGAAGTCAGCAATACCGGTCTGTAGTTTGCAGCAGTGGAGCAGTCCCCTTCTTGAAAAACCGGGACTACGTGTGCAATTTTACATGCCCCTGTTACTGTGGCGGAGGTAAGCAAAGACTGGAAGATGGTGGTGAGGACAGGTGTGAGTTCCTCACATAGTTCCTTAGGCAGTCTTGCTGGTATGGAATCCGGGCCAGAAGTATTGTGTGGTTTGAGTCCCTTCAAGAGCTTCTTCACTCTTTGCTCTGTTACCGTGATGTCACGCATTGTCTGATGTTGACTGTGACCCATAGAGGGCATAGTGTTGAGGTGAAGACGGAGCTTAACTGGGAGTTAAAGATCTCAGACCTAGTTCTGGCATCGCTGTACAACAGGCAGGGGTCGACACCAGAGGATTCCTGTCTTTTACTCTTGATAAAAGACAAGAATCGTTCGGGGTTCTGCTTACTGTCCGGACTGATGATGTTACTGACATAATGGTTGTGGGCTGTTCGGATCTTTCTCTTTGTCTCAGTTTTCAGGGTGTGGTACCTTTTCCAATCCATGTCCTTTTCTAAGCCTTGGCTTTATGGTAGGCCCGGTCACTACGTCTGATTAGGCGCCTGATGTCGGTATTGATCCACGGATTCGTGTGGCCCGTTCTCACACATTCCTGGAGGGCTATGAGGACACAAGCAAAGCTTTGCTCTTGGTAGACTCTATCTTGACGTATAGTAGTTCTGATGTTTGATTACTGTATACAGGCGTACTAATGAGGTTGGACTTTATTGCAATAAGGACACCGCCATAACAATCACTTTTCCTGTCGTTCTGATATGTAATATAAACAGGAGGTATTACTTCTGAAGATTGGCCACCAGAGTGTAACCAGGTCTCTGTCTCAATTATGACGTCGGGCTCTGTGTTGTCAAGAACGACCTGGACCTCAGATGCTTTGTTCTTGATGCTTTGGAAGTTTACCACAACATTTGATATTTGTTGGCGTTTTCTTGTTGGTGGATGATTTTGGTGTGGAGGATGCTAATAGCTTACCTGTATGAAAGCTTATAGCAGTTGGAGATGTAATGCTATCCTCTGAAATGCTGTTCAAACTGGCGAAAGCATTGTCGCTGGCACTCAACATGGTGTAAAGAGTTGTATGGTTAGATGAATCACACTTGACGCACGACCAGACTGTTGACTTGTTGGCTAGAATAACCATATTATCCTGGTGACATAGACATGCTAGATACGTGATAGGCCTCGTTGGCCCCATTTAACTGCCAATCCACATAACACACAGGGGTACTTTTGCACATATGGGCCAGGGTTGAGTTCTGTCTGTCCACTTATTAGGAGTAAAATTTTCATGTACCGTTTGGTGGCAGTCATAACACCGTATTGATGCGTCGGATGAATGTTGATCAGACAGACGAACAACGATGTTAGTGGAAACATGGAATCAATTTGAGGAATAAGTGAGATACGATAATGATTGTAATCATGTTGTCGTGTCCGATTTAGTGTTTTGAAAGGTGAACGCAACAGGCTTCCAACGTCGTAGTAACATTGTGAGACTTCAGGGGTGGATAGGTGTTCATCATCATTGACGATTTAAATTGTTGTCATGCAGGCTGTGCTTTGGTCTTACTGCGAGGGACATAGCCAGAAAGGGTGCAGTGTAATATTAAAGTTATTACATACCACTTGGGAGGAGACATATTTCTTGTCAGGGTTATAAACAAACCACGGTCATAACCGGAAGTGGGATGAGATGAGTTCCATTGAGCCAGGTGATACAAGAATTAATCGAATTTCCTGGTATGAATTAAGATCTTAGCGTCGTGATGAATTACAAAGGAACCATGGTGATGTTACAAATCACAGTGGACACAAAAATAAATTAGAATAATGAAAAAAATGATAATACCGAAACATGAAAAAATGGTGAAAAATTTGATTGGTGTAAAATGCTACGACTGGCGGTCCGAGCATGCGCACAATCCCAGGATCCCGATGTTTGCGAAGATAATGACATGGTCGTCTGTCGACATCGCCGGCTGAAATAACAGTTCCAAAATAAAAATAAAAGGAATATGACATCGAACTGTGAAGATTCAAGTCTCTGGTAACTATATATATGATGCATTTTCTTGTCATGTCTGTGTTAATTCCGAACATGCGACTCGTAAGTATGGCGGTCTGTTTCTTCGTAGGATTATCCTTGAATCTCACCTGATTCTCTTCAGCATAGAATAAATTGACTTCTAATTCCCTAATCATCCCTGGATCGTTACATTATTTTGGCCTAAGGGGGTTAACAAGATCTTGGTTTAAATATCCTGATTGAAATATGCAATATGGACATCGTCATGTTATTAATGAGAAATATAAGAAGACCTCCACCGCTTTGCCTGTTGCCCAATCCCTTTGTTTCTAAGATCTGAACAATAAATTTTCTGAAACTGAAAGATCTTCACCACCGAAAACAAAATGGAATTACTTCAAGCCCCCTTCCCAAAGCCAGATAATCATTCATATAAAAATGCCTAAATGTAGTCGCTGTGTTTTATACAAATAGAGCTAACCACACAAGAGCGCCCTTCAGTGCCGAAAACGAAATGCACCTGAACAAAGTTGATAAAGCGTGGAAATGTAAATCTGTGATAAAGTATTTTGCAGGTTGGAAGCAACACGAAGTGTTATAAAAACGATACAGTATTTTGCAGGCTGGGAATAAGGCTTAGTGTTATAGAAAACAATACCTTGTGTGATACTACAACTTATATGTCGTTTGTTAGATGAGAACGACAATGTGTAATGACAAGGAAATGGTATTTTGCAGGCTGGAAGCAACACTTTTAACAGGGGGATGCTGATGAACATTGGATATGTCGAAGCTATAAAAACATACAATTACACGTGTTTTGTTTTCCATGACGTCGATCTCATTCCTGAGGATGACCGCATCTACTACGGGTGTGGAACAAACGTACGCCATCTGTCTGTTGCAATCAACAAGTTTAATTATATCTCTTCTCAACAATCTACCCTAAAATCAGCCAAGCGTGACGATGTCATTGTGTGACTTTGTGAGCTTCTTTAGTCCAAATCACGCGGCGTGATCAAGCCAAGCCGGAGTTTTTCAAACAAATAATCTCAACGGATACTCAAAGTTCAGCCACATTAATTTTCCACGTTGGCATTTTGATTTCGGCATTGCCTGAGTTGCCACGCTTAACGCAAATTCAGAGGGGTAGAGCAATTGCGATGTTGATGGATGGTCAAAGCCAAACTGCTATCGCACGGCAGTTTGGTGTTGGCCCGTGTACAATTAACCGTCTCTGTACACGTTTCCGTGCTACTGGGTTAGTTTCTGATCGTCCCAGGAGCGGTCGTCTGCGTGTAACGACCGCACGACAAGACAGGTCGATTCGATTGTCGCACTTGCGCAACAGATTCAAGACTGCTGTAGAGACTGCGTCGCATACCTTAGGTACTCATGGCAGACCCATAAGTCCTCAAACTGCCAGGAACCGCTTGCGTGCCGAGAGAATCATTGCGCGCCGACCTTATGTCGGGCCACCTCTGACACCACGGAGGCGGCAAGTGCGTCTTGACTGGATGCGCAGACATGGCCCGAATAGGTTTGGGATGCGTCGATGGAGGCGTGTGGTATTCACTGACGAGTCTAGATTCTGACTGTATCGCTCAGACGGAAGAAAAAGGGTATATCGCAGACGCGGTGAGCGTTTCGCCGACGCATGCGTGGTTGAACGCGATAGATTCGGTGGGGCTTCTGTAATCGTTTGGGGAGGCATCTCCCATGGAGGAAAATCCCCCTAAGTGGTCCTGGATCAAAACCTCAATGACGTTCGATACAGAGACCAGATCCTCCAGCCACATGTCCTTCCACTTCTCAGACGTCATAACCTAATTTTCCAGCAAGACAATGCTCGACCGCATGTCGCCAGAGTATGTCGTGATTTTCTCACGGCAAACAACGTTCAGCCTCTAGAATGGCCCCCATATAGCCCCGACATGTCTCCCATTGAGCATCTGTGGGATGAGCTAGACAGGCGTATTAGGAAACGTCAAAACTTCACAACTAACTGCGCCCAGTTGATCGCAGCATTGACACAAGAATGAACAACATTCCCGTTTTTCGCGGGTATCCCACTTTGAGTAAGTACTGATGACACGAGTGACGTCACACAGACTTTTCTGCTACAGTATTGTAAAGAGTAGACTTGTCCCTTCATATTGATATAAAATTTTGTACAAATTTCCCAAAATATCATAGGCTATTGATTGCATAATTTAATTGTGCGTTTCTTTTTTTTGTTCAGTATACAATATGGTCTAAGAGTCCGTAGCGGTCTTGTAACTTCTACAAAGAATGGAACTGTTTGTTTTTTTTTATCCATGGAACTAAAAAAAAAAATCCATTCTGATGAGGAAAACAATAAATAATAAAACAAACAAAACGTTATACCAGTGTTTACACAGCAATATAATCCAGGGTGGCCGTGTTCAGCTATGCGAAGTCCTTATATATGTGTGCACACATGTGTCATGCGCTGTAAATCTTCATACTTGTGCATCGTAAAATTTATCTTACGATAACTCGGTCAATTTTTTCAAATATCAAACTGAAATTTGGTATAAAAGTGTGTTATAATCATATGAATAACATTTCGTCTGATGTTGCTTCCTTTTTTTATTAATTTTAGAGATATAGTTTGAAGACGCTTCACGATCTGTAGCTTTCTTTATGTCTGATGTCGCTTACTTTAGTAAGAGTTTTTAAAGATATTGTCTAGCGACGCTTTCTTAACTGTAACGTACATGTTATTACACACACGCGTACGTGCCACGCCGTAGATCGTAAAATTCAATTCATCATAACTCGATCAATTTTTCAAATATCAAATTGAAATTTGTTAAAAAATTATAGTCATATTAACAACAAATCTTCTGAAGTCGCTTACTTTATTCGGTATTTTTATAGATTTTGTCTGGCGACGCTTGTTGTCACTTGAAGACGCTTTTAAGGAGGACCCCTTTTGCACATTATACAATTTCTATTCATGATGTGATTTTAAAAGCATTTGGTCTTTATTCTCATTATACTATAAAAAAAATACACATTTTTTTCTCAATGTTTAAAAACCGTGAAATCTTTGCTGTACATGCTCATATTTTACAGCATGTTTTTCTTTCTTCTGTTTGTTCCTTAGCTGCGATAACGTAGCTTTCTGACGACGAGATTGTTTTAATCGGGGCAGAGGAGGTCGGGTATTAATATCAGTATTAAGTGTTCCCATGCATCCGAATAACTGCATCATACTTATAAGAAATGCGTCCTTACATTCTCCAGAGAATGCACGTTGATATTATATTATTGACTTATTTGTGTTTTGAAATTGCAAGTCACATTGTACAAATGTAGACGTGCAAGTTAGCCTGCATCCCCTTGTCCCACACGCCTGAACCTGGCCAACATTTAGCACGATTACTAGCCGAAGAAACGGGAAAGAAGTGACTGAACTGATCGTCTAGCTCCAGTGGCGGATCCATAGGTTTTTTTTGGCTTTAGGAAACCCCCCCCCACCCTGAGATTTTTCTTTAAAAGTCATGTATTTTCACCATTTTCCTCAATTTTTCCCCACATGGAAACCCCCACAGGAAATTTGGAAACCCCCCCAGATAGGTCTCTGGATCCGCCACTAAGCTCTGCAGCTTTCACAATATCACATCAATTCATATACTTTAAATTGGGTGGAAGATAGGCTGCTACATGTCACAAGTTTAAACGCAGCCACCGTGTCTGTCATCTTCCGTAGCGAAATGTAAACAATCTACCGGAAGTGTGCGCACCAGAAAACAGGAAATCCCTGTCGCTTCGATATCTAAGTCGATATGATTAATTATTGATATCTAAAGTGTATAATATTGTTTAAATAATCAAATGATAGACTTCTAGTTTTAGTAGGTACTTTATAGCGAGCGTAGCGAGCTCTTTTTGTATCGTATGCGTGGTACAAGCAAAAATCTATATATAGTCACACAAAACGAAACTACAATACTATGCGATCTTTTTTCTTTTCATCGTGCAGAACGGACTTTAAAATTTGCGACGCTCTGATGGGTTATTAATAGATCAGAAGCTTAAAAATCACCGTTTTAAACATCTCTGTGGGAATAGAAAATATGTTTCACATCGTAACCTATTTGCGTGAACTTTGCAAACATATTCGTTATGGTTTGAAATGTTTCTTCATTAAAACGGGTTTAAAAAATAAAGTTTTCGACGTTTTTGACGAATCAGGTTTAGTAGTAAAAATGTTTGTGGTCTGAAAGTCGCGGGCCCAAAATTTGCTACATTCTGATTGGTTGAAAAGACCGGAACATATCAACTTCGCCGGGAGTAGGAACACGGGAGGTAAAGGCCTACTGACAGATGGTTTTGTCTTCCGCTCACATTTGCTTATATTTTATAGACATTTTAATTTGTTTGAAGAAATAATTGGATTTTTTCGAAATCATGTGTTACTCAGATCAAGAATTAGTAAAAGAAGTTTTTATCCAAATTTTTCAGAATATGAATAAAACATTGCGGCCATTTCCTAAAAAAAGAGCCAATTTTTCGCCAATCACAAATGTTTTGGTGTTATTTTGTTGGAGAATTGATGAGACATTAAGCAAACAGAGCTTCACAGCATGGAGATAGTTTTAATCACTTGACAGATACATGTATAATTATATAGAAGGTATTGGGAGGTCAAGAGACAGCACATGAACTTTTAAGATCGTCAGCACAATATTTAGGTTTTGCAGTAAAAGCAAAAAGAGATGTTAATCAACGACAATGCTGATGTGCCGCCTGGGGGTATGTACTAATTCCTGTAGGAACTCTATCTAAATCAGAGATTTACAACGATAGATATAAATCTCTGATTTAGATAGAGTTCCTACAGGTATTAGGGTATGTACGCGCATAAATGTGTACTTTTATGTGGGTTAAATGTAAGTGAAATAATTGATGCTTCGCCTACTTTGACAGTTCGTGTCGGTGTCACAATATGCCCCCTCCCCGAAGCAATTTCACAAATGCAGATTTGCCAACCTATTGTTTCTAACGTAATGAAAATATGCCCCCTAGGTAAAAAAAAATTAGAATTGAGTGTCAATCATCTTTTGAGTTCTTTCTGATGAAATCATTAGGTCTTGTACTCAAGCAGAATAAGTTTATTGAGTAATAGCTTCTAGCTTCATTAATTAAACATCCATGTTAGAAGATTTTCAACACTGTAAATATTTTTGAGAAATCTTGTCTTAGAAATTTAGGAAATATATATACATGTAGGTATGTAAATGCCCTTTGGCTATAGTATAAAGTTGTAGGACCAACAGGTATTTAACCCGGGAAACGTTCAATCATGGTAGCAATTCAACGACCTATACTTGGGCACCAGACCGACTGAACTCTCCCACCAACCGCATAATGCCATCAACAATATCGCCGGGACGACGAGTAGGTGCGATATCATTCGCCCCCAGATGGATGATGATGATGTATCGATCCGTAACACTAGGCGATATATGAAACACAACATGGCAGGCTGTGATAGTGCACGTACACTGTCTATCAAAGTAGCTACATGTGTTATGGCAGTCTTATTTATTGCCCAAATAACATTTTTCTTTTCATTTATTACTAAAAGTAAAATAAAGGTAAATCAGAGATACAAAATAGTAAGTGGAATAAAGGAAGCATTGGAGCTAAATACATCTAGAACTTGTACGGCCATTAAGATTTGGAAAACAAAGGATAAAAGTATGACAACAAAGCCCAAGATGTTGCCAATATGCCCATCGACCCCGCCAAATCGAGGTAAGGATTCTGTTTTTTTACTTTTCTCCAAACTAATATGTTTTAAATTGTTCAGAATATGCTCAAATGGTGAGTACAAGGTAAGTACAAGCATTGATAAGAAATCTTGATGATTTCATGTAATGTTTCCCTTTTTCATTTAATCAAAAAGGAAATAAATCAAGAATTTGGGATGACTATTTTTGTACTAAAGTTACATTACATATGCATAATATCAAAAGTAAAATAATGCCGGGCCACCTTGCTCTTATTCTCTTTGTACGTTTCCAATGTACTTTTATTCTCTGTTTGCTTGTTTGTTTGTTTTTTGTTTATGTTTGTTATTGTTCATAAAGTTTTAACCAGTTTTGTAATTTGTTCTTTACACTCACATGAGACATGTTGCTATCATCATGATCAGCGTCATCATCATTACTATTATCTGACATCATCATCATAATTATCATCAGCATCGTCATCTGACATCATCATTTTCATCATCATCATCTGACATCACTTGTTACCATCATCATCATCATCATCATCATCATCATCATCATCATCATCATCATCATCATCATCATCATCATCATCATCATCATCTTCTGACATCATCATCATCATCATCATATCATCATTATCATCATCATCATCATCATCATCATATCATCATCACTTAATACTCACATATTTTCTCTCAAAAACATGTAGTCATAATCATCAGTATTTGTCCTCTTTACCTGTTGCAATACATTTTTGTGTAGTATAGTTGTCATTGATTGCTTTTTAAAGACCATTTATAGATACATTATATAGGGCGCTATATAAATGTTGTACATTATTATTAATATTATCATTACAAGCTAACCGGTAATAAGATTTATATATATACACTGATGTTCTATTTATAGTAGGTGACCTTGACCTTTAATATCAAAGGCTGAAAAGCTATCAAAAAGCTTAAGCAAACATTTTATTACACTGGATAAAGTCGGAGTGCATACGGCCCAAAAGAGCTCCACAAATTGTGCATAAAATGTTTTTCTATTTATAGTAACATTAACCTTGAAATTTGACATCGATGCCTCAAAAGCTACAATTTGTATTCTAAGCAAATACTTTCTAAAGTAACAATGACCTTAACCTTTCACCACCAAAGCAGGCACTTTCTCTGAGGTAGCACTTGATAAAGCCTGAGTGTAATCATCCCAACAGAATTGGAAATATTGTGCCTTAACTAATTTTCT
>NW_018405739.1:505082-505884 GCF_002113885.1 Mizuhopecten yessoensis
GCCTCTCATCCAGGCATGCTATAGGCTCAATAGCATGGTCCTCTTAGTTATTGAGAAGTTGTTTTAAGATTTTAGCACATTTGACCTCTGTTACCTTGAAAGGCAGGCAAGATAATTCATTTGAACAAACTTGGTAGTCCTTTTTTCAAGCATGCTACAGGCACAATATCAGGTCTCTGGGCCCCTATTGAAAATAAGTTGTTTAAACATTTTACCTCATTTAACCCTTGTGACCTGGAAAAGTCGGGCAAGGTCACTCATTTGAACAAACTTGATAGCCCTTCACCCCAGCACGCTACAGGCCCAATACCAGGTCTCTGGGCCTCTAGGTTATTGAGAAGATGTTTAAAGAGACTAGTAAAGGTCTGTAAGACATAAATGCCCCCACTGCCATGTGAAATTAGTTTAAGTGTTCTATAAAAGGTTACAACCACTTTGATCTTGATAACCCGGAACATGCACACACAAAAGGTATACACTTTAAGTTGATTTTAATATTCTTATATTTTTTCTGTATGTTATTACCCTCTCCATAACATATTGGATGAAGTTGCTAAGTGTTTAAATTAAATCAGTTGATGATTTTCTATATTTAGCAACAGTGACCTTGACCTTGACCTTGGAACCCTGAAACACAACAATGTCCGAAGTATACTCATATGTGACCTTTGCATAAAGTTTGACCAAAATCCATGAATGAATGAAGTTGCTAAGTGTTTAAATTGAATCAGTTGAAGATTTTCTATGTATAGCAAGCGTGACCTTGACCTTGATCTTGGATCCCTGAAATACAACAATTTAT
>NW_018405739.1:506804-507983 GCF_002113885.1 Mizuhopecten yessoensis
CATGATAAAGCCACTTACTATTTAAGTGGCAAGTGGTAACGAACAAAGTATGACACACAGTTAATTATGAGAACTTCCAATGTGCAAAGAAAGGGCCATGCATACATGTAACTCTAGCAAAAAAATAAAATATTGGCACGTGGTTCGAACTTGATCTGTAATCTATTATGATTAAGCCACACACAAAGTTACAAATTGATATGGTAAATGGTGGTGAAAAAAAAGTCTGGGAAACTTAAATGTGACTGCCGCCGCCAACAACATGCTTCTCAGGCGGCACGACAAAGAAAGGCAGAACAGTGAAGACAGAAAGGAAAGATTTAAGATCCCAAGTGTGTTGCAATGGGAGCAGAAGATCTATTTTGGTCGGTTCAATGTCCCCCAAGTAGTAGACATGAAAGAAAATCCCCGATTCTTCAGCTTCAGGGGGTCAACTTTTAGCCCCCCTCCCCCATGTACATTGTATGTAAATTAAATTATGGTTTGACAGATTTGACAGATTCGATGACTCAAGCAGAAAATTGTTTGAATCATGTAATCTTGAAAAGAAAGTGAAGGGACATAACTCTTCATGTAGACTCCAATCAAGTAATTTGTGCTGATCTGACATATCTATCAATTCAAGATCTATCTGTACAACAAAATTCAAGAACAATTACACATTATTATATGTTTCGCATGTCTGAAATTGTCTGACATTGTCAGTATGGTAAGTTTTAAGCAAAACTTCAAAACTATCTAAAATTTCTGGATATTTTTTTCCAAAAACAACGGGAAGAAAATCTACATTTCAAAGAAAGTGGTAGCTATGGGAGCACCCTATATATGTAGTAAACATAAAAATATTGGTACTTTGCAAAACAATAATTTTGCAAAACCACTAATTCTCAAAATTCACCTAAACATGACATATTTTATCTAAAAGGAAACTTGGAACTTATCAAAGTAACAAACTATATATCCGATGTATAACAGAAAGGAATGTGAGGAAATCATGTGTTATATCCAACTCACAGGAGTATTATCAAAAGGAAGACAATCAATCATATATCTGCACAAATACTTAAAGAGTACATATACATAGCAAGTGTTCCTCAGTTTAAAACAGAGAGTATGAGTATCACTTGAAACAATTTTTAAATTATATAAGAAATAATTCTCATGGACACCATCTAAATG
>NW_018405739.1:509461-510133 GCF_002113885.1 Mizuhopecten yessoensis
ATGTTATATCAACAAAGTATGCCCAAAGTATTAGTTATGAGTTTGATAAACAACTTATAGATATGGCTAGAAGAAGTATTTGTTTGTAGGGATTGGCCCAACCACTTAGACAACCTCTAGTCATACATGTACGTATTAAAACAACTAACATTACTAAATATTGTACTTACATCACTATCAACATATCACAAAGTGAGTGTGAAAGGGAATGAAAGAGTTGTCGAGATAGAGNGAGTAGAATGTGGTAGCAATATATGTATGCTTTGAAAGAGAATGATTGATCTACACGAGTTGAGTGTGGATAATTGATGTAAAAAAAATCAAGGAAAAACATTATTAAAAGCAATAAAAACGATCGAATAATATAAATACAGATGTACGCCGATGAAATGGCTCGGTGCTGAGCACCAAGAACGATAGAGATATAGCAACAATAAAGTACAAGTGTAGCGTATATGTACGTAACAACCACATTGATACTAATTCTTACCTTTCTAAAATAAGCATTGCTAGTTTTTAAAATTGTTAGTATAGATTGAAATAAAAGTGTAAAGGTATACAATCAAAGAGTCAAAACTGAATACAAAACGTTAAAAAACGGAAAAAAACATCCAACATGCCGTACCTATATTAAAACACGGAAGAACGAAAAGAAGATACTTATTGTGAGAA
>NW_018405739.1:512098-513558 GCF_002113885.1 Mizuhopecten yessoensis
GAAAATTACTCTAAAACGCTTTCAAACATATGGACAATTGTAATAGTTATAATTGTAAAACTATTGGCTTACAATCACCATTATACATTAAGCAAGAAGGTAATCATCGTTATGTGCACATAAATGAATAAATGAAAATATAAAGGGTGGTATTTACATGACTTCTGTGCAAATAGTCTAAATGCATTGCCTTCATACTACCTACTTCTCTTGAGGAGTACTAGTAATTGTTGGACACAAATCTTGCCTGCTTTTGGACTCTCTCCAGCTTGTCAGTATGTTGGGCTTTGTAGGGGCCCCATACCGCTCCAGCGTATTCCATTATGAGTCGGACTACTGTGGTATACGTGCTTGTCCTAACTTCCTCAGGGCAAGCACGCAGGTTCCTTTGAAGGAAACCTACATACCTCGCTGCCTTCGATGAGTTGGTACTGATGTGGTCGTACCAGGAGAGGTCGTTGCTGATGAAAACACCGAGGTATTTGCTGTTCTCGACCTCTGCAAGATTTACACCGTTCAAGTTATAGTTTGTTTTCCGCTTGTTTCTTCGTCATGTCATGTGGATGAGGACGCATTGTTTTGGGTTGAAAGTTATCGGCCAGTCTCATGTCTACTGATGGAGAGCGTGTAAGTCGGCTTGCAGGTTGGCGCTGTCTCTGACAGAGCTGTTTGTTCGGTATATGATGCATTCGTCAGCAAATAAGCGAATCCCACAACACGCTCTTTCCGGTAGGTCGTTAATATACAACAGGAAGAGTGGGGGGCAAATCACGGTGCCTTGGGGTACTCCTGATAGTACGTCCGCTTCCGATGATTTGCTCCCTTCCACGATGACTCGTTGCTTCCTGTTGTTTAAGAAGTTCCTAATCCATGCATGTAGGTTTCCCTCGATTCCGTAGTTGTGAAGTTTGACGAGTAGTCGCTCGTGTGGGACCTTGTCGAAGGCCTTGGAAAAATCAAGAAGTACGATGTCCATCTGTTTTCCTGCATCAACGCAAAGTCGTAAACAGTCTTCACTAGCTACGTCTTACACGAGCGCCTTCTCCGGAATCCGTGTTGAGTGTCTAATAGTGTTTGCTCGTCGTCCATATTTTGCATGACGGAGCTGTGTATGATGTGTTCAATCAACTTTGCCGTTGAGCAAATTGAAGTCAGCAATACCGGTCTGTAGTTTGCAGCAGTGGAGCAGTCCCCTTCTTGAAAAACCGGGACTACGTGTGCCATTTTACATGCCCCTGTTACTGTGGCGGAGGTAAGCAAAGACTGGAAGATGGTGGTGAGGACAGGTGTGAGTTCCTCACATAGTTCCTTAGGCAGTCTTGCTGATATGGAATCCGGGCCAGAAGTATTGTGTGGTTTGAGTCCCTTCAAGAGCTTCTTCACTCTTTGCTCTGTTACCGTGATGTCACGCATTGTCTGATGTTGACTGTGACCCATAGAGGGCATAGTGTTGAGGTGAA